>NC_056574.1:18765275-18840275 GCF_018340385.1 Cyprinus carpio | reverse complement strand
TTGTGTGAGTAAGTGTATTTAACTCAGAAACCCTTCCAGTTCTCATTATCCTCTCCTACCACCAAACCAGATCAAATGATCCCAATAACCCCTGCAAGCCACGAGATAAGAGGAGACAGAGCGATTGGGAGACTGTAGCTCTGTGCCAAAACACAGCCACATGTAAGTTATTTTTCACATAATTTCCATTCTGCTGCCATTAAGCTCTTTTGGGCTCAAAATGTTCATAAGGCTTAAAGTCACTGTTATGCATTGTACCAAAACATTTGTTAAATGAACCTTGTATATGGTTCCAGTGCTGCGCAGAATCCTTCCCATGTGCATCTCATAATCATCATCATCATCATCCAAGCAGCACTCGTAATAAAGCCCGGCAGCAATACTTAGTACTACAGTGTGTTTTTATGTAGTGATCTAATGTTATACTATTATTTCAAGCTGTGTGGGTCTTTCCCGTTCTTTTATGAAGATGTACAGTGGGGTTCAAATAAAGTCCCATTATGAAACTGCCTAAATTTTGTATATTTCTAATTTAGTAAATTTTTTTACATTAGAATTTATATGAACAACATAACAATTACATGAGGTTCTGAATGTGTCTGTACTTGCTTTAATATGGAGCAGCACTTGAGCTGTAAGAACTCCAGAAGTTTAATGTTTAAATTTGAATTTAAAGGTCATATGAAACCGCATGATTTGAAACGATTCAAAGAGCATCTTGAGCTTTTTTGAAAAGAACAAATGAACATCTGTACAAAGAGTCACTTGATCAAGGACACTCATTTACTTAATTTAATTTCATTTAATTAAATTACCTCTTCATTTTACGTAACGTTTCTTTGTTTATACTTTCTAAAAATCATCCCAAAGCTTTTTGTGTATTTCCAAGTTTAAATAAAATTTTAAAACCCCAGATTAATATTGACTCCTATATAGTTGAACCCACTGTATGTGTCTGGGACAGAAGGGAGGGGTCTCAGGGTTCTCGACCCCATATCTTCTGTGGTCCCTACAACCTGTCATAAATCTACGTCGTTCAGTTTCTTCAGTCATGAAGAGAAATCATGCTTTGTTGTGGAAGACTGATATATTATGTGTGTTTTACAAATTACCAGGCTAAATGAAGAAAGAAACATGCTAAACCAACACTTACTCAAATCTGACTTAGATTAAAAAGTTAGATAAAAATATAATTATACAAGTGTTGACTATGTGCTATAAATATTTAATGTATTTTGAGGCCCTTAGAAAGCAGTGTTTATATATAGTATGTGTATATGAATGTGCTGCAGAAACATCTGTGATACTGTGCTAAATTATCCCTGGAGGAAAGAAGAAAGCACTAAAAGGTAAAAATAACTTGAGTGAGAGGAAATGCTCTGAATGGTACTGTATTGTGTTACACGAACTACCATTTTCTCTATTCATGAGCTGTGATGAGGATACTGAGGCTGTTTTTGGTCACTGAGACCATCTCATGGTGCTTGCAAAGCGCTAACGTCCTGTTTCCTCATTATTCACATGTGGCATAGCATACATACCACTGTTTCCTTTCTCTTTACATCACTTCCTCAGGGCTAAAGGTCAGACACCAAAGGGATGATGATTCTGTCTGATCCCTACATGTTCAAAAACATCCATACATGAACAGCCATTTGAATACAGTGTTTTTGAAATGTTTGTGTGCTATTTCAGCACAGAGAAAATAGATATCAAATATTAGAAGAAACATTATTGTTTCTAATTTTGGGTTAAAGTTCATTAAATTAGCTCCTTTGAGTCATCACCAACATTTACAAAAATATATCCTGTTCAGTCCATTTGCCAATCAGAATGGTCCCAGGCATTGCTTTAAAGTAAGCTGACTGTTAAATACATTAAGATCTGGAAAGAGCATCATCTGTAAAACATATCTCAGAAGTACATGCCAGTTTCTTCAAAGCCAAGCAGTTCATGCTCCATTTAAGAGCAATAGTTTTGCCCCATAACCTCCCTTATAATTTACTGCAACTACAAAAACACTGTTTACATTATAAATCTACCAATAATGTTAGTTAGTTTGCTAATATGAGGCCATTTTCTCTATGAGCACAAACCCTCAGCCATCTGCCCACGAACTGTAGAGTGGGATGAATTTCCCTCCAAATATAATCCATAATCCATGTAATCTAACCAACATGATATAAAACCTAAAATGTCACAATATGGCCACGAGAGGGATAAAATACATGACAGAGGCAGAACAGATGAGCTGCTGGATGTGAAGGGGTTGAGAAGAAGGCACAAGATGAAGAAAATGTGAATGAGATAAACGAATGTAAGACAAACTCCCAATCTCTCTCTCGCTCTCATATATGCAATTCAGGGATGGTGGACAGTGATGAAGTAACAGGTCATTAGCTCCAGCTGTAATGTCAGCAACTCAGACATTAGCAGAGAAAACAGGCCCATCCAGACAACATGAGAGCTCTTTTGTCTTGTGGTGAGCCCTTATGACCTGGAGTTTGCCCCATTAAGAACACTGTAGTAAATTTATTGTCTGCTTCAAATGGAAGCTTGTTTTCTTAAGTGTCTTCTGTAGAATATAAAATGCACAGTTGCTGCCTGACTGCAGATCTAGAATGATTTGCTGATATTGCTGGAGCATCCGCAGTTTTTCTTTCAATACACTGCAGTGCAGTATCTCAGAGATTCTGTGTACATTTGTAGCCATTCCATAGACACATTAAAAATGGCTCGTAGACAGTTTGGTGAAAACGAATCTCATGTAAGATGAGACCAAAACTTGATTCCAAGTCAAAGGAAGGGAAGAAATAAAAAATCTCTTGGTAGAGATTATTTTTTGTTTGGATAAAATGATCCATTTGCAAGCCATTTTACTTCCGTAAAGTGACAGGTCTCCTTATTTCCATTATTTTATTAGATTGGTAATGCGGCACTCCAAGTGTGCTAATATACAGTCCAACAGCACTAGGATTTTTCACTATTTGTATCACTCCCCTTGTCTGTGTTCTCACATTCCAGACAGGCTATCAACCTGTGAGGAGGTTTACAGTGACCCCTTCTGCAGGTTACATCAATAACACCAGTAGGTGGTGTAATTAATGTAATATTGATTGAAAATATTTATGGTAGTATTAGCATTACTTGACTTGCTCACCAATGGATCCTCTGCAGTGAATGGGTGCCACCGGAATGAGATTTCAAACAGCTGATAAAAACATCACAATAGTCCACAAGTAATACACATGACTAAAGTCTATCAGTTGACGACTTGTGAAGCGAAAAGCTGAATGTTTGTGAGAAACAAATCCATCAAGATGGATTTTTAATGGATTTTTTACAATTTAACTTCAAACTGTTGTTTTCGTCTAAAATATGAGTCGTCTGTTTATTTGACAGATCTTGCATCTAATCCACATCATCTGTGATAAAGAAATCAAACAACGTGAGTTTCCCCAGAGGACAACACTGACTGCAAGAGGCAAATCACAACAATTGGTAAGGCCAGCTGAAGTTGAACACACCTAATAAGAGGTCCTGTGACCTTAGCCAAAAAGGAAATTCAAAGGTGGGACATAATTA
Organism: Cyprinus carpio; assembly: GCF_018340385.1. Classification (NCBI taxonomy): domain Eukaryota; kingdom Metazoa; phylum Chordata; class Actinopteri; order Cypriniformes; family Cyprinidae; genus Cyprinus; species Cyprinus carpio. Next base: position 18,836,690 of record NC_056574.1, on the reverse strand, counting down.
TTTTGATAAAAGTTTATAAATAACTGCTGCATATTACATACCAATAAATACTGACAAAATCAACTGAACCTAATTGAAAGCCAAATAATACAACTGAGTCCTTTTCCTCATTAGGACTGATTCATCTATAGCCACGTCTTTAATTTTGTATGTCCCTCTATCCCATGAGCACACTGCCAGCTTGTGACAAATGTCTGTTTCTGCATTACTGCCTACAGTTGCAGCTGTGTTTTGGCTCATGGGTCTGTTTAATACATAAGATAAATTACAGTTCTTTGACAAGAAGAATTATCTGCAATGCAAATAGATCAGAATAAACTAGCAGCACGAACTCAGCTGTTATTTTTAGTTGGTTTGCACTTGTGCTCACAGAGCCAGCTACTATTACTGTCCTACAGCCATTCCATCCATACACCTGATCAATGAAACAACCTTCACACACACACACACACACACACACACACACACACACACACACACACACACACACACACACACACACACACACACACACACACACATTCTGGACTGTATCATAGTCCAGGGAAAATGTTAAGTATGTGAAGCATCTTTTACCTTATGCTTCCTTGCACTAATTAGAGCAAAGATGTGTTATTATTGACTTTTTTGTATTTTTTTTTTTATGGTATCGACCTACTGCTACTCTCAGTCCGTGGTGGTCTGTTGTTTGGCTAGTTAGTCATTAGTGCCTGTTGGCATTTTTCCATGACACATTTGGAGATAAGATCGGGTGTCTGTTCAGCACTGACCTCCTCTGCCCATAAACCCTCTTCCTATTCCTCTCATAGCACTCAATTATATGTGAGTGGCCATCCAGATACTTCTTCTGAATGACAAACACTGTAAATCTACAGGGGAAATAGGAATCTGAGATATTATGTGAAACATCCGCACCACATTATTAGCATAAATCAAACTAAGGAGGCATGTTACAAATAAATATGTCATGAATAAGTCTCAAACTCAGAGAGCACAAAAAACTGATGATTGATTTTATAGACATTAAACACCCCACCAATATAAATCTAATATTAAATTGTATAAAATAGACTTAAAACGAATATAATGACAAACATATTACTGCTATTTTTGATGTATCGTGTATTCACATGTCATCATATTTATATTCTCACACACTTTCACACAATGTAATAATATAACTATCCCACTCAGTGACATCCCTACTATTGCATGGGGATGACATCACCTGGTTAGCGATGTTAGGTCCGTGCAAGACGTGGCTGAGGACGTGCCATGTCCCCCTCTGAATTAGTGCATGAATAATTCATCTCAGGAGAGCGGGAAAAACAGCATGCAACCCACTTAAAGAGAGGGGAAGATTGTTCAGGAAATAAATATTTTGCTAAATGGCATTCAAACGTGGCTGAAATACTAACAAAAGCAAAACGCAGTGTCACGGTGTCTCTCACACCCAGCCCTGTCCCAAAGGAGCAAGACTATTGAGACTGTGACGTAATGCTCAGGCAGCAAATTCAGCCCAGGGAATCAGCATCCTTGTTTCTTTTTAGTGTCACTGCCTAGCAAGCAACAGCTGGAAAGAGATGCAGCCGCTTGTCATCCATTTCAATTTTGTAGTTATATATGTAAATAAGAACAAATTATATATATATATATAATTTATATATATATATATTATATATATATATATATATATATATATATACTACTTAAAATCAACATATATTAGTGGAATGCCTATAAAAACTCTCTCTCTCTGTGTGTGTGTGTAAATCAAACATTATGAACATTTTCAGCTCTTTGAGTTTGAGAAATATTAATTGTTTATTGTCTTCCAATATTTTAGCATTGTTTTTTTTGTGTGTGTGTGTGTGTGTGATCACAGAAGCACCTATGTAACCCTATTAGTAATTTCCCCATAGGGATTAATCAAGTTTGACTAAACTTAAAAAAATCTGTCATGTTCTTCAAGCGCAAAATTAGCCACATCCCCTAAACTTCAGTACAATGCTTACCTAAATCTGCAGTTATCAAATATGATGTACTTGTCTGGACTGGTATCTGCATGCTAGTGTTTTAGATGCATTGCTGTCATGCAAAGCAGAGTATAAGGTTACTCATATCTGATATTAAGCAGTGAAATGGCAAATAAAAAAGGCTATATTCAAATCAAATGGTGATTCTGATACCAACACCCTTTACATATGAAATGATGTTCTTTGAATTACATCAACATCACAAAGAAAAGAATCATGAACAGAATAAGCTAAAAACATAAAAAGCAATGCACACAGTATTGAGGATTGTTTAGCTGTTAGAGATTGATGCGAGCATCCTGCAGTGCTATTTCATTTTGCCTGAAACGTCACTGTCATGAAATGGGAAACATGTTTGTTCTGTGTAATTGTACACAGGCTGTAACACTCACCTGCTCCATGCTTCAGCAATCCCTCTTCCGCCTCCTGTTCCCACTCATGGCACACTATTCCGGCTTCCCAATGCAATATTCCCAAAGTATCTTCCCTAATTAAGCAATCCTTACAAATATCCACAGACGTCCTTACATAGCCGGGAGGCTCCCTGAAGATGAGCCACCAAGATACATTCCCTCTCCGACAGCCTTTTATCCAGTCAAATGCTCCGGAGTGTTCCTATTATCTATGTCACTTTCTCTCTCTGTCTGTCTAGTTACACTGTGATCCTTTGCTTCAGGTTATGTGCACAGGGTCAGGGCTATGGCTATGATTTCCTCTTCTTCGTTACGCCGGATGATACGAGACTCCCTCTCACTCGTTTGTTTGCTTCACACTTTTCACCTTGCCTTCATGCTTCCAACTCAACCCTCCCTCTTTCTCTCCCCACTTCCCTCCTCTCCTTCCCTTCCCCCACTCGAAGGGATTTTGAGAGAGAGGAAGGAGGGGGTTGGTCACAGTGGTACCATGTGACTCCCAGCACTGGGCCGTGGGACCCAATGAACTGAAGCTTATACTGTTTCTGTGGTGGGACCCCCTGATGCCCAGCCCAGCTCATGCCTGAGAGGAAGCTTCTGTCACCATTGGCAACCATAGAGCAGAGCAGCCATAATGTGACTGTGACATGCTCATGTGAGATTCTGCAGCAAAATGCTTTGCTGAGAACATGCAGCTACATGTAGCTTGCGTATAAATGAAATGGCTGCTTTGGTTGTGTGTGTGTGTGTGTGTGTGTGTGAGAGAGAGAGAGAGTGAGGGTCAGATTTTGAGTTTTCCTGACCTCTGTGGGGCATGCATGTTTTTCATAGTCTTAGAAATGAAATATAAATGTCATATTCCCACAGTCCTGGAACACCTGTACACTCTTAAGAATAAAGGTTCTTTATTGACATTAATGGTTCCATAAAGAACCTTTAACACCCATGTAACATTTCCATTTCACAAAAGGTCCTTTATATTAGAAAAATGTTCTTTAGATTATTAAAATGTTATTTGCTCTAAGAAAAAAACATGGTTCTTTCAAGAACTGTTCATTGAAAGGTTCGTTTGGGAAACCAGAATAAACCTTGGCATCACTGCTCTAACCCCCTTGGGAACCTTTAATTTTAAGAGTGTAAATATCAGTCTTAAAAATATGTTATTTATAGGTCTGTGGTCATGCAAAACATTTTTTATTCTCTGGTTTTAATGTATTTCATCAACAAGCAATGATATTTTGTGATCTCATATATGTATCTCATATCAGTATATAATGGAGCAATATCATACAAGCAATAGTGCTGCTCTGATTATCCTGATATTCTGAATAATAATGTAAGCACAAGACTGCAGGTAATCACATAGATATTCTGACCAACAGCATGATTGTGATACTGCTTTTATACAACTATATAATTATTTAGTACAAAAGTTACTTAACAAAAATAAGATAACATATATATATATATATATATATATATATATCTATATATATTAGCAGCAAATCAGCAAATTGGGGGGGGGGGCAAATTACATTTTAAAATATTTAGAAATAATATTTCACAATATTGCTTTTTATTGTATTTTTAAATCAAATAAATGAATCTTTTTTAAACATAAGTATTTTCTAAATGTTCTAAAAGCATAAAAAAAAACTTATACCAACCCCAATTTTATTTTAAAACCCTTATTGTTTTTGACATTCACTTTGTTGGTAGACAGGTAAAGGCATCCCATGAGGGGAAAAAAATCCATGTCTGTTTTGCTTTGTAATTGTAAAGTACACCAAAAAGCATTTTATGTGTTTGTATACAAAGGTGTAATACTAATATAAAACCTTTAGCTTTATTAGATACAAAACAGTATTTACTTTTCTTAAGAATCTTTTTTTTTAATTTATTTTTTTTTATAACAGATTTAGTTCACATTTGGGGCTAGTATTTTCCCCAAACTATGTATGCACATTCACACACACACACACACACACACACACACACACACACACACACACACACACACACACCCACACACACACACACACACACACACACACACACACACACACACACACAGACACACACACACACACAAACAAAGTCCCTTGTACAGACAGGAAAGGCTTGGAAGGCGCAGGCATGCTTGGTTAATCAGGAAAAAGAAATCCTTGGTCATTTCCCTCATCCTACATGGAGAAAATCCATGATTCACCCCACCTCAACAGGAACTGAGCCAAGTCTGGGAAGCATTATCTGCCACACTTCCCCTCTGCCTCACTCATCTGTTGGCACTCCTTCCTTCTTGATTTTTTTTTTCTGTTCTCTCAAACATTCTACAAATTCTCTCTTTCTCTCACCTGTTTTATAAATAAATTAATCATTAAGATGCAATTATCTAAAAACTCAGTGTCAGAGAAATTAAATCATCTTTTCTTTGAAGAGGTGGTACAGTCTGCAACTGAAACTGGTAAATTTTGTTGGCAGATGTAATTACTGACAGAGTCAGTTAAGATCACATGCTCTCTTTTGTTGCCTATACTTGAGCTCATGTCTCCTACAACTCTAGATGCAGATTAAATGTTTGTCCTCTAGATGGAAGTAGAGTAGATCTGACAACATTTTCTTTTAAAGGTTCGCCCACACCCTTAAACAATTCTCAAACTTAATGCTCCACATGACTTCCTTGTTTCTATTGCTGTTGAAATAAAAGATTTATTCCTCATTCTACATATACAATGTATACATGTGACTGGATTGATACAATAAAAATTTTTATTTTTCATTTGATTTTTACATTTAATTAATGTTATTGAATTGATGTAATAAAATTATTTTTAAAAAAAACTGTAACCAATTCAAATACTGTACATTATTGTAGGTCCTCTATGCCCCGCCTCTCTCAAACGCTTCATTTTCTACAAAGTCCCTCCTTCCGACAAGCGCAGTCTGCTCTGATTAGCCAACTGACCCAGTGCATTGTGATTGGCCAAACACCACAAGCACGTGTCGGAAATGTAACGCCCCTTTCCATAACCGTGAGCTTCATCTTCCAAAATAAATGTAAAGACAGTTGGTTTTACCATCAGTTCAAGCCCGAAAGGGGAACAGAGTCGTGGGACAGACACAGTGATGAAGCTCCTATGTGTTTGCAGTACACAAGCCACGGACCGTTAAGACAGCTGAACCACGCCTTCTTTCTTTGCATGAACATTTGGGCGGCATTATGTAATTATTTCCACATAGTGACGTAGACATGTGGGGGCATGTTTGAATGAGCCATTTTAGGGGGGCATGGCATAGCCTTAACTTTTATAAAGAATATCTCTTTGGATTTGAGACTTTAGTCTTTGCAGCTTTACAGATCTTCTTCATGCACCAAGAGCTTGTAACACTCCAAAGAGAAAGGAAAAATTGAAATCACATCTTATGACCCCTTTAATACTAGAACCGCCAGAGGTCGCTGTATACCTAAAACTGCCAGCGGGAAAAGTTTTACCCACACACATTACAACTGTTTTTATATGGCTAAAGAACATATTGTTTCACTCTATTATGCCACTGTCTTCACAAAGAAGTGTCTAGAGTCATGAAATCATTGTCTAGTCATCAACTATATTTTTATCCTGTTGTTTTATGTTCAAGATTTTTTTAATGTAGGCTACACTAATCCATAACGGTCAGTAGCCTAAGCTAAAAAAAATAAATAAAAAAAGCCTGCATTGACAACGGAAAAAAGAAGGTATTAGCCTAAATATTTGGTGGTGAAATATTATTACACAATGTCATTAATCAATATATTAAGATACCCCATGCTATTTAAATTATTAAAATAGCCTATAGACAATAATGAGCAATAATAATTCACCACACTGCATAGGATGATGCGATGACAAATTCAAGCACACAGCTTCACTTAAATATTTATTAATTTGTTTAGTTATATCATTTATAATTTGAATAAGAGAACAACACAATTAAACTTTGGGTAATCCAAAAAAAATTTGCATTCATTACATCACTTTTTCTGTAGGTGAAGCTGGATCACAAATGATTTGCGCAAACAGAGACACATTTATGTAGATCAGGGGCACATTCCCTTCAGAAACAAATGTAATCCACTGGAGTAGGGTATAACTGCAACCTGGAGATCTCCAAATGGGGACGGGAACTAACCACACACATAACATAACCACAATTCAACATGTCAGTAGCTACAAGATTACACCTTGAGGTATGTGAATTGATTAAGGAGTTAACTTGTTTTAGCCAGGCTGTATAACGTCAAATTTAAGCAACACTTACCACAGTGAAATCAAAATAAGCCTCCATTGCCATATACCAGATGTACTGCATATAAAATATATATTTTCAATAACATTTTTGTCATGCAGTATAGCTGAACAGCATAAAACTGTGTTAAAAATGAATGTGGACTGTCATTAACAGTTTCAGTTATATCAGATTTTACACATTTTTGTCAATTTAATCTTGTAATTTGTTTTGTTTAAGTTCCAAATGTTAACTCACCATGATCATGAAGATACCACAGTCAATCCCATAATCTTGCACAGGAACTCCCTGTTTGAATAGATGATTTTATAGTTACTTATTCACTGTGATAATACAAGATAAAGTATAGTAATCACACACACACACACACACACACACAAAATCATTTAAGTTTCAGTATGTTTACCTTTAAATCACTTTCAGTTTTTACTGACCACTTTCCAGGGACAAGTTTCTTTGCAAGTTTCCTATTTTAAAAACAGGATGGTGAATGAAGTCCTCTGTTTTGTTTTATCATGTTTGGAACACTAAATTAATCAATCAATACAAGAACACAAACTGAAGCATGAACAGTACATACACTAGTCGTCACACATAAAGTGCTTCCTGTAAACTGCAGGCCAGAGAACATGACCGCCAAATGAAACAAAACAGGGGCTGGCCAGGGGAACGTGGCTGCCAAAATGCATGTCTTCCTTAAGTAACCTTAGGACAGTTTGGCAGGACATGTTTCCAAATTCTCCAGCAGTCTTATGGTACACACATTTACTTCCATAAATTCAAACAGGGTAATGACTCCACAAGAATGGAACCCACAAATGAGTTCCTTCCCTTACCAAAAAGTAGTATACTTCAAGTTTATTTTATTAAGTATACTTAAGTAAAGTTCAAGTATATTTTGAGTTTTTGTAAGTATAAGTCAAGTATACTTAATTGTCATTATAAGTATATATCTTAGAAGTACATAAAGCCCATTTCTGAGAAGTACATAAAAAGTAAACTAAAAGTATACTTTCCTATTTTTTAGTTTAAAATAAGTATACTAATAGCACACTTGAATAAACTTCTTTCTCGTAAGGGTTTGCAGACCAAGAGATGACAAATTGATCCCTCCTTAACTATCAGCTCATTGGCTAGTTTAATCACATCCAAGACGTAGTTGATCTAAAAATTACAAAAATAAAATGAAATAAATAAAAATAAATAAAAAAAATCTAAATGAAATCCCAACATATAACAAACCTTCTAACGTACCATTTGTTCTTGAAGAAGATGTCCCTTTAGTGTCCATGAATCTCTGCAGGTAAATATGTATATGTTTTCAAAGACTAAGAATAAATTAATTTTGGGCGAAAAACGCGAAAAGGATGGTGAAGTTTTACCTTCATTGCCATCACTTGTTCCAGAAGTCTATCTTCGGGTATTTCTACATTGACCTTCTCAGATATTAGTTTTTTGTGTACCTTCGCCCACTCTGTGTTGTAGACCACATTTGATTTCCTGGTTTGTGTCCCAATGCAGGGTGACCATTTATTGTAGTCAGGTTATACAACAAATGGCTTTGTTTCCTGATCTGTGTGCACACAGTTAAAGGACAATAACATAAAAAATATATATTATATTTTAAGACTAGATTAGGCTATACTGAATCCCTGAAGCAGACATTCCTATTGTATGAAAGCATGTTAGGTAAATTATGCCTTACTGAAGGTTTCCATCAGAAATGATTTCAGAAGAGATTGAAGTCTAAGTTTCCTCCATGTCCACTATTCCAGTGTAATCTGATGGATCAGGGATTTCACTTACTATGAAAGACAGTTGAAGCAAGTTGATAAACATACTATGATATCCATATTTTTTTTCACTAACATCTAAAATTATTTTAAAAACATTTTCCTCACCTGGCAGGCTAAACATTCCTTTCTTATGCAGATCCATTACAACAATGGCTGGATTAGAGCCACATTTTACACATGAATATGAGTATTGAGGGTCTGTCAAAGCTTCAGAATGCATGTATCCCCGCAGTATACGGCTGTGAGGAGGTAGCTTCACATCTAATGACAGTTCCATGGCCTCAAAAACTCTTATAAAATGATAATGTCGAAGATAATTATGTTAAGAAAAATGTTCTACTCATTCACATAAAGTGAAATATCTAGAAATGCTTTTGTATTACAACAAGCAAGGACTATATGGTCACCTAACCTGGAGAGATGCCCTTAAAGGGATACTACACCCCAAAATGAAAATTCACTGTCAGTCCACTCTTGATATTGGTATATCATTCCACAATAGAAGCACTTTTTAAAGAATGTTGATATACCTAAACATTTGACACAAATAGATTTTAAGACAAAAAATGATATTAGTTCAAATGTGTCTTTGTTTCTACTTTTAATGCATAAATATTACACAACAAGGAATTTGTTCTTTATGGCATTTTACTCTTACCTTCAAAGATGTGTGTTAGTTATTAAAGTTTTGCACTATTTGTTATGAGAATGGGGTCACTAAGGACTCTTTGTCCACTGCATTCTGTGCAAAACATTTCAGAGGGTACACATTCTTTTGGAGGGTGGTGCTCAAATGATGGTGTCAATACATCCTTTGGAAGTTTGGCTGGCAAATTCTTGAATTTTTGGATGTATGTTGCAATTCTTAACAACTCATTTCCTAGTGGATACCTATCATGTGAAACCTCCCCCTCTTCCAGATAATTGCTTGTGGTATCCTCCACTGGTTCTGTGGATTTGACAGATTTGAACAGATGATGTTTGTTTTGGAATACAAACCATTTTGCGATGTACTTATGTATACAGGATGCCCGTGGCTTAGCACAGGGACAGTGCCAGCTATTTTTCCTTGAGTTATAGGCCACCATCACTCTTCCAACATGACTATAATATGATAGTTTTTGCTCCAAAACAGAAACATAGTGGACTGTGTCAGGTCCAGTGTTCACAGATACAGCATGTGGAGCAAAGCCAGTATTCTTAAGCCATTCTAAACACATGGCTTTTTTTCCTTCTTCAAACCAATGAACAGCCACCATTTCATTCAATGTGTTTTCTTCCAGAGTACAATAACTGGAAGGCACAGAACAATAATCCAGTGATCGTAGATGGCAACATCGAAATGTCTGGTGTCCACTTCTACCAGCAACTTTAGAGTAGAGGCAACACTCCTCAAGCTCACACTCAATATGCTGTTTTGGCCCTTGAATGCTATGCTTGACATGAATAGGAACTGGAGGTCCACAAAATGCCTTTGACACAGCATAAATGCCTGATTGTGGATCTATAGGCTGACTCTGTAAGTGGTATTCTTTTGTGATGTCTGGGAACTTTGATGATTGCCTTCTTTGCATTTGGCGCTTCAGATTTTTCCAGTGCAAAGACATATTGCAGTGTGGACACTCTACAAATGTTTGGCTTAATTTATTAACTCTAATAGGGAGCTGGTTCATATTCTCACAATGAATACTACCAGGCTGGTCCTTCACAAAGGCAGGGCTTGGTGTGGAGATGTTGCTGGGGCTTGATGTGGCGACATTCCCGGGCTTCGATGTGGAGACGCTGCTGGGGCTCAAGGTGGAGAAGCATCCAGGGGTTCAATGTGGAGACATTCCCGGGCTTCGATGTGGAGATGATGCCAGGGCTCAAGGTAGAGAAGCATCCAGGGTTCGATGTGGAGACATTCCCAGGGCTCGATGTGGAGACGCTGCCGGGGCAGTACGATAAATGACGAAATAAATATTTTCTCCTTGTCCTAGCGTCTTTACAGCCAGGGCAAGGAAATGGGGTGACACACTGCAGTTTTGGTGGCATTTGTATATTCTGAAACCTACACAGGGGTTAAAAATGGTTTTGCAGCACGTTGCAAAAAAGATAAGTGTAGTACTTGGGGTTGTAATGATGTTTAAGGCTGACTGTCATCTAAGTCATCATACATGATTCTTTGATACACTGGTAAATTCACATTTGTACAAGAAACTCTTACCTTTATAGTCCAAAAATATATTACAATGCACAATTGTATGTGCTTTTCCCTGGCACTCATATTCTGTCTGGAAATGACAGACAGGACAGTGGAAGCATCCGTCCTTATACTGTACAGAATGTGAAAAAACAATTGCTATATGTACCTAATAAAAATACATCAACATATTACTCTCATTGAATTTTTACTCTAATTTATTACTCACTATTAACAACATACTACATACTTTACTTTTCTTAAGCACTAAACACACAGACACACACACACACACACACACACACACACACACACACACACACACACACACACACACACACACACACACACACACACACAGTGCAAACTGCATGCCATGAATAATGACACCGATTCATCAATAGTGTAAAAATCCCTTAATATTAATGCCAACTTCACACCTAAACACAACAAACCTACGTTTATGTTTTTCATTAAAGCTAAAACAAACTTTAGCCTATGTGCTATCATATTGCATGACCGAATGTTTACCTGGACCGCCATTCTTTAGCGTGCTATGAATGTTGTGGCTGTCTGTCAATGCGAGGAAGCCACGCCCTGTTTTGGAGTTCCAGCCCCCATTTGGAGATCTCCGGGCTGCATATATATCTACTTGATGCGTCTTCAGCGGTTCAGATGTCGGAAGTAATGACGATTGCTATGTTCATTATCACATTAAAAAACAGAACACTTCAGTCGCTTAGAAGACATTCTTGTATACATCTGTTCCGGTGGTAAAACAATGTGGGACTGATGATAGCTCACTCAGGGCGGGTCTAAGGTAAGACGCCAGTCCAGTCTGTGCTGAAACGCCACTTTCAATCAAACTATTGTGTGAGGGGCCTGTTTTTCTGACGTCACACAGACAGGCATCTGAGATCGGCTTGATTTGAGAAAAGGTTTAAAGATTTGAGCAGATAAAAAAAAATCCCTGGGTGGTTTTTATCAATTTAAGGTGGTTGTGTACACACACTGCCAACACACATTTCAGTTCAAACATCTCGTAGAAGTGCATGTAGCTTCATATTACCCCTTTAAGACTTATAATCAAATAGCTTCTAGCAATCAAAAGAGTTTAAATTGAACTTTGAAACTCATAAACATATTATTCTATTTTTAAAATAAGCATAATATCCCTTTAAAGAAAAAAAAGAAAAGAAAGAAAGAAAAAGAAAAATACAGGTTCTTTATTCCCATTGATGGTTCCATGAAGATCCACCACCAGAGAGACACAAAAGCTATTTTATAATAAGTTTTTGGTAACACTTTAGTATAGGGACCAATTTTCTTTATTAACAAGTTTCTTATTATAATGTCTATTATTAACATATTGGCTGTTTATTAGTACTTATAAAGCACATATTTTGCATGATCAGATTCTACATCCCTAATCCTAACCAACAAACAACCTTTACTGTGTTTTTAATTAAGTTTGAAATAAAAATGTGAAACAAACAATGCAAAATGAAAAAAAATAAAAAATAAGGGCTTAAATTATTTTAGTTTATGTTTATTTTATTACAGAAATGTTAGCTTGTGGCTATTTAGTTTTACCAGAGGCATGTAACTTGTTTCCTTCGGCTATGAGCAGGTGACGTCTGCTGTACGTGACTCATCCTGTTGTTGGGAAAAATTCTATTGTAATTAGATCATACAATCAGAAGAATTTTCCTTCAAGGAAGAATGAGGGATGAAGACTATTTCTGTAACAGTCAAATGATCTTTAATGCCTGACATTTGTAGGTCACTGAAGTTTTACTTTAAGCTAACTCAACTCTACAGTTTCACAGTATACAGTTAAATAGGCTATAATATAAAAAGAACAACATTACAGGTTTTCAGGGAAATGCAACACATTCATTTTGACGAATTGGTGACTAATTGGTGATATTTGTATGGTTAGATTTAGGAAAGTGGCTAGGGATGGACCTTCTTCCTTTTTTCGTCCTAAAAAGTGTTTGATTAGATATGAATGACGCTGCACAAATTCAACCAAAAATTCCACCTTATAGTTAAATGTTTAAAAATCTGACCGAAACACTAAAAGCACCTCGAGCACCCTTAGTCAGTCTGCTCAAGGTTATAAAAACTTTTACCAATAAACAAATATGTTAATGTTTAACATTTTAATGTTAACCTTATTTTAACATGTTTAACAAGTTTCAGATTTCAGAGTTTAGTTATGCTTGACTTAAAGTCACCAGCATGTCCTTTTCTTACTTTAAGACACAGGTTGCTTAATGAGTAACACACAAAAGCAATGAAAGAGTTTACAGTCTGAGAGTGACGGAGGTGTACCTTGTTTAAATGTGATGAGAGAGTGTGTGGGTGTGTAGTAAACAGGTTTACAGGGATATTTAAGAGCAGATGTCAGAGCTGTGCTGCGACGACAATGATGAAGATGATCAACATACTCAGTGTAGCTTTTTCCATCACTCTTCTAGTGAGAGGTAAGCTCTTTTAAGGATAAAGAATTTTTATAAACTATAATACTATATACTGTACCAAATGTTTGGAGTAATTGAAATAACAGTAAATACAGCTATATTATGAAATATTATTACAATTTAAAAGACCTGTTTTGTATTTCAGTGTATTTTAAAATGTACTAAATTTACAAATAATTTACTCCAGTCTTCAGTGTCACATGATTCTTCAGAAATCATTCTAATATGTTGATTTGCGGCTCAGTTATTATTTATAGACAGTTATTAATAATGGTTCTTATTATCACTGTTGAAAAGAGTTTTTGCTGCTTGATATTTTTGTGGAAAAAGTCATACATTTTTTCAGGATTCTTCCATGTCATTGTGACATGAAGTGTGATAATAATTAGAACCATTATTAATATAAAGGACCAGGATTTATTTGAAATATAAATATTTTATAATGTTTTGTCTTTACTGTCCCTTTGATCATGCATCCTTGCATTTACTTTATTTATTTATTTATTTATTTGACATCTTACTTACACTAAACTTTGGAATGGTAGTGTTTCCACAAAAATATTAAGCAGCACAATTGTTTCGAACATTAATAACAATAATAAGAAGAAATATTCATTGAGCAGCAAATCAGCATATTAGAATGATTTCTGAAGAATCATGTGACACTTTGCTTTGCCATCACAAGAATACGTTACATTTTAAATCATATTAAAGTAGAAAACAATTCTTTTAAATTTTAAGAAGATTTTGCAATATTACTGCTTTTAAATGCAGCCTGGCTGAGACTTAAAAAATAAAAAAAATCATTCCAAACTGTATTGTATAGCTAATTTCATTTTGACTAACACAATTATTGCTTTCTTTTATGGAAAAAAAAGTTTCATATTGCATATGCAGTGTTTGTTTTTTTGTTTGTTTTCACCCTGAATTTATAATTAACTGAACTTGTTTCTTGTTTTCTAGGGTGTGACACAGAACAGAATGGTAACTAGCTTTTCACCACATAATTTAAATAACCAAATCCTATTCAAAATGTTGCAGTGTCCAATTGTTTGTCTAAAATGTGTTTAATTTGCTATTGTCACTGTCAGAGTGTGGCAGAGCACCTATCCACACAAGGATAGCTCCCAATAAACCATTCATACACATTGTCCATTTAGTTACATGTCCTTTTGTGCATTTAAATGTATACTTGATTTCAAAGGTAAATGGTGCTTTCACTTTGCTAAACACATATTTATATTACTGGTGAAGTAAATTCCTATCCTCATTTCCAGTCAAGGTGAAAGAATGCACTTGATGTTGGCAGCAGTTAGAGCCAGTTTCCTAAACACAACAATGAACAGAAATAAATGAATCTTATGAAGGTTTTTTTTTTCCATAAAAAACTACCAAACATGTGACTTCAATCACTCACTCAGTAAATCAAAGCCTTTAATCGACTTTCTCTCTGAATTGTGAGGCATGTTTTATGGAGATATTAATTTATCTACTAAAAAAGTAATTTGGTTTATAAATGTTTTATTTTAGGAACATAAGTCTGACGTGACACACCAGCGTTTCCGGGTCCAAACACTCTATAAGATCTCAAAAGCTAACTACAAACATTGCTAATATACACTCACTGTGTGCTGCAGTACTATGGAAAAGCATGTATACTAGCAATTTTCACTCAGAAATTGCTAGTATATTTCACAATTAATTATAAAGACGGCAAGTAGCACAATGATTTAAATGTGAAAAGACTGTAGTATACACCATAAGTTTTTGAAAGCTTATCTTAACCCTTAACATTCATGTAAAATCTGCCTAAAAACCCAAAAAAGGCACACCCAAAGTGATCTGTGTGCTATTCTTGAATTCATTTTGAGTATTTTGGCCTCTTTTGAAAGGGGACACTCCTAAACAGAGCAAACCTCAGAATCACTGTCAGTCTTATAGAGTAATAGGACTTTGAACACACTGAAAAAGAACAAAAAAAATCGGCCTAAAATTTTTTGTAAAAACACGCTGATTGTACTTTTTGATTGTATCTTAAAATGGAATGCATTATTCGAATCACAGGAATCTCATGCAGCTTTCCAAACATATGTGACTTTTTTATTTTTTTTCGAGTTGAGTGTCACGAAGTTAACCCTTCGGCTATGCTAATGAAGTGTGACTGTGAAGCCTAGGCATACCCAATTTGTATTTATTTATTTATTAGCTCTTAAGCTATCAACTGTGTTTAGCTATCAATTGTAACAACAACAAAATAAAAACACTGTAAAAATGAAACAGTAAATAAGACAAAGATTATTGGAGTATATTTAACAAGAAAACACTGTTTCAGTCTTTCTACTTCAAGATTTTACATTTAATTCAATGTTATTTGCTATTTAATTGTAAAAAATGTTTCATTATCTAGCAATTTCTGACTGAATATTGCTTCAAAATATTTTTTTTTCAGTGTTTGAAAGAATTAAAGAAAACAAATTAAGTGCTTCACTGATAAAATCCGCCATTTATTCACTTTCTCTTTCTGTGTTACTGTAGCTGTAGTGTGTGGAAGTGCCAAACTGAACACCCGTGTTGGAGGAAACAGCTCTCTCGTATCTCCGGGTGTTTGGCCATGGATGGCCAGCCTGCAGTTTAACGGCAGTCACGTTTGTGGAGGAACGCTGATTGCTGAACGGTTTGTCATGAGCTCTGCCAGCTGCTTTACCAGGTAATACCACTTAAACACCAAAAACAAAAACATCTGATGAGAAATCAAAATGATCTGATTCAACAGAGTTCCTTTTTTTAGATCCACCAATGCCTCTCACTGGACTGTGATCCTGGGCCGTCTGAATCAGAATGGCTCCGACTCCACTGAGGTCTCTACAAAAGTGGTGAATATCACACTCAGCAGTGGTACAGGTGAAAATGTTGCAGTCTTGCAGTTGGCTGTTGCACCAAACCTCACAAATTTCATTCAGCCTATATGTGTGGACATGGGAGACAATACCTTCAGCGCTAACACTCAGTGCTGGGCGGCAGGATGGGGCTCAGGAGCAGGAGGTGTGAATGCTTTGAAACACTATGCTAACTGCTAAAATGATTTTTAATATTTTTCATTGTCATTAATTTGAATGAGTTTTCTTCCTTTTATAGTAAGTCAGACTCTTCAGGAAATCCAGACCTCTGTTGTGAGTTGTGGAAACTCATCCTCAAACAACAATATTTGTACAAGTTCCTTGAACTTACAGGAGGCAAGTACATTCTGTTTAAAAACAAAACAACATTTTGCATTATTTTTTTAATAAAAGTACTTACAGGTAATAAAAGAAATTGTTAAATACCAGTAAACTGAGGCTTCTGGGAAGAAAATATATTTACAGTAAGGTTTCATTCATTATTATTAGTTAATGCATTAGGTAACATGAACTAATATGAGCAATACTTGGAGAGAATTTATCAGTCTATGTTAATGTTAATTTCTACATATACTACTAATACATTTGAGTTTGTATTAACATTTGTTAATGCATTATGAACAAATATGAATTAACAAAGAACATTAATAAATGCTGAAACTAAAATTGTTCATGATACCTACTGAATTAACTAATTTCAACAAATGGAACTTTATTGTTCTTAAGTAATGTATACTACTGTTTAGATTTGGGGGGGATTTTAAGATTTTTTCATGTTTTTGAAAGTAGTCTCTTACACTCACTTTTTTAAAAATCAAAATACAGCAAAACATTCATATTGTGGAATATTTTAATAATAACTTAAATTGTAATTTATTCATGTGATGTAAAGCTGAATTTTCAGCATCATTTCTTCAGTCTTCAGGGTCACATGATCCTTCAGATATCATTCTAATATCTAATATGCATATTTGCTGCTCAAGAAACATTTCTTATTATTTTTAATGTTGAAAATTGAAATATGTCAATGTTGAAATATTTTTGTGGAAACCACAATACTTTTCGAAGGATTCTTTAATAAATAGAAAGTTCAAAACAACAGCAATTATGTGAAAAAAAAGAAAAAACTTTTGTAACAAAAATCTTTAATGCATTCTAGCTGAATAAAAGTAAATATAAAAGTAAAAGAAATGTGTAACATTCAGTAAAGAGTTCTCTCATTCTCTCTCAGGGTGATCAGGGTGGTCCGCTGATGTGTAAGCTGGGTCAGTCATGGATCCATGCTGCTGTTTTGACATTACAGAGCAGCATACAGACTAGTATTTCAAGCAGCAGCAGCAGCTCTGTCACAAGCTCCAGCAACAGCACTCTCAAGACTGCTCGCGCTCAAGATGTCCAGGTCTTCACTAAAACCTCCAGCTTTGCCTCATTCCTGACATCTGTTGTGGGTTCCTTCCCTACAAAAGCCACAAACTCCACAAGTTCAACTACAAGTGCAGCAGCAAACAAGCCACCCCAAGCTGCCTCTAGTGGGGCACAAGCATCTTCTTCCTTCTGTTTTACCGTTTCAGTCCTCTTGCTGGCACTTACAGCTCTTAAAATCTTTCAAGGCATCAACTGAGTCTTTTGAGATGAATTTGAATGTGTGTGTAATCATACAATATAAAAATCTTTTGTGGGGCACATAATTCATTTTTACTACACAAATGTGAACATTTAAGATCTCTATTGTTATCTCACACCATGAAGCTGCTGCCTGATGTTCTTACACTGTACAATTACACTGTATGATTTTACAAGTGCAGAGCTAATAATGTTTGTAACTGGATGTTATAGACATTATTAAATATTATGTACATTTACATTGTAGCAGATGCAGCATGGAGATGTTATGCAGCTTGGCATTTTATGGAAATGTCTCTTGAGTGGTTGAGTTCTAATACTGACTATACCGTAGCTTAACTAACAAGTACATCAATTTGTACCACATTTGGGACGTTACTGTATGTTAAAAAAATTAAAGCGTAAAATAGATCCATTTTATTAATTCTTGGAAAATTATTCTTGCCACTAAATTTTTGGAAGAGTGTTTCATAATATGAAACTATATTTTCTAGATTATTATAGAAATATATATTTATGTATTTGTACTATCTTTTATTTCTTTTCTGTTATATTTTTATGGATTTTTATGGATTTCTTAAGAATGAAGTTCATGAAGCTCTTTTCAACACACTGTTAGAATGTGAAAAGGAAACATGTATATTAAACATATATATTAAAACGCATATTAAAATGACAAATTAAGTTGACATAAAACGTTTTTTTTTTTTTTTTTTTTTTTTGATTTGGCCAAGAACTCAAGAAGGCATGTGTTAAGAATGTGGCTTGGATTCTGCATAGTCATTGCTGTAAACATGAGCATATGCTGTCCACCAGATTATAACTCCTTATGAGAGAAAAAAAAAAGTTTCCTGAAACATCTCAAGAAACCACCTTCCTTGAAAATCTCAAATGTCACTTTATTTCATTAACTGTTTTTAAACGTTATACTTAGACAATTTCATTATAACAGTTTTCACATATCCAATAGAAATAATAACATAAAATAAAAATAATAAAAACAAGAAATAAAAATTAATTATTTCTCATTTTATATTATAAATAATCATAATGGGTAATGGCTAGTTAAAGATGCATGGTTAAGATGTATCTATTTTTAAATAGTTGGATTTAATACAGAAAAAATATACAACTTCAAATTACATGTAAACTATATATACACACTATATACACATACATATTTGTATGTGTACTGTATATATATGCATACTGTATATGTATGTGTATATATATTTTGATCTATGTGTAAAGTATTGCATGAAGTAAATATATGATATGATAATATGAGGCACATTTCAGTACTTTTTGTCAGTTTATCAAAGTGACGTGAATTCAATTCAATTCAAATTTATTTGTATAGCGCTTTTTACGGTACAAATCATTGCAAAGCAACTTTACAGAAAATTAAGTTTCTACAATATTAAGTAGTAGCTTATCAGTGATGACTGTCAGTTTACAGGTGCTGGTCATATAATTAGAAAATCATCAAAAAATTTATTTATTTAACTAATTCCATTCAAAAAGTGAAACTTGTATATTATATTCATTCATTACACACAGACTGATATATTTCAAATGTTTATTTCTTTTAATTTTGATGATTATAACTGACAACTAAGGAAAATCCCAAATTCAGTATCTCAGAAAATTAGAATATTACTTAAGACCAATACAAAGAAAGGATTTTTAGAAATCTTTGCCAACTGAAAAGTATGAACGTGAAAAGTATGAGCATGTACAGCACTCAATACTTAGCTGGGGCTCCTTTTGCCTGAATTACTGCAGCAATGCGGCGTGGCATGGAGTCGATCAGTCTGTGACACTGCTCAGGTGTTATGAGAGCCCAGGTTGCTCTGATAGTGGTCTTCAGCTCTTCTGCATTCTTGGGTCTGGCATAATCGCATTTTCCTCTTCACAATGCCCCATAGATTTTCTATGGGGTTAAGGTCAGGCGAGTTTGCTGGCCAATTAAGAACAGGGATACCATGGTCCCTAAACCAGGCACTGGAAGCTTTGGCACTGTGTGCAGGTGCCAAGTCCTGTTGGAAAATGAAATCTGCATCTCCATAAAGCTGGTCAGCAGCAGGAAGCATGAAATGCTCTAAAACTTCCTGGTATATGGCTGTGTTGACCTTGGACCTCAGAAAACACAGTGGACCAACACCAGCGGATGACATGGCACCGCAAACCATCACTGACTGTGGAAACTTTACACTGGACCTCAAGCAACGTGGATTGTGTGCCTCTTCTCTCTTCCTCCAGACTCTGGGACCCCGATTTCCAAAGGAAATGCAAAATTTACTTTCATCAGAGAACATAACTTTGGACCACTCAGCAGCAGTCCAGTCCTTATTGTCTTTAGCCCAGGCAAGAAGCTTCTGATACTGTCTGTTGTTCAAGAGTGGCTTGACACAAGGAATGCGACAGCTGAAACCCATGTCTTACATACGTCTGTGCGTAGTGGTTCTTGAAGCACTGACTCCAGCTGCAGTCCACTCTTTGTGAATCTCCCCCACATTTTTGAATGGGTTTTGTTTCACAATCCCCTCCAGGGTGCGGTTATCCCTATTGCTTGTACACTTTTTTCTACCACATCTTTTCCTTCCCTTCGCCTCTCTATTAATGTGCTTGGACACAGAGCTCTGTGAACATCCAGTCTCTTTTGCAATGACCTTTTGTGTCTTGCCCTCCTTGTGCAAGATGTCAATTGTCGTCTTTTAGACAACTGTTAAGTCAGCAGTCTTCCCCATGATTGTGTTGCCTACAGAACTAGACTGAGAGTAGACTGAGAGTGCCTACAGAACTAGACTGAGAGTGTAGCACCAGGTGTCTTCAATACTGAACCTTTTCACAATATTCTAATTTTCTGAGATACTGAATTTGGGATTTTCCTTAGTTGTCAGTTATAATCATTAAAATTAAAAGAAATAAACATTTGAAATATATCAGTCTGTTTGTAATGAATTAATATAATATACGAGTTTCACTTTTTGAATGGAATTAAAATGAATTAGTTTAACCCAAGCTAAAGCTAAAGAATAATAATGCGCATTTGATCAGATATAACTGCAGTCCAAAATTATGAGATGCATTATTTGAATGCTTGGCCAAAGAGGTGTGTTTTTAATTTAGATTTAAACAGAGAAAGTGTGTCTGAACCCCGAACATTATCAGGAAGGGTATTGCAGAGTTTGGGAGCCAAATGCGAAAAAGCTCTGCCTCCTTTAGTGGACTTTGCTATCCTAGGTACTACCAAAATTCCAGCGTTTTGTGACCTTAGGGAGCATGATGGATTGTAGCGTGGTAGAAGACTAGTTAGGTACGCAGGAGCTAAACCATTAAGGGCCTTATAAGTAAGTAATAATATTTTGTAACTGATACGGAACTTAATAGGTAGCCAGTGCATAGACTGTAAAATTGGGGTAATATCATATTTTCTTGACCTGGTAAGGACTCTAGCTGCTGCATTTTGGACTACCTGTAGCTTGTTTATTGAGGATGCAGGACAACCAGCTAGCAGAGCATTACAATAGTCCAGTCTAGAGGTCATGAATGCATGAACTAGCTGTTCTGCATCAGAAACAGGTAACATGTTTCGTAGCTTGGCAATGTTTCTAAGATGGAAGAATGCTGTTTTTGTGACATGGGAAATATGATTTTCGAAAGACTATCTAATATAAGTTACTGTCTAATATAACACCCAGATTTTTGACAGTAGAGGAAGTAACAGTGCATCCGTCTAGTTGCAAATTATAATCTACGAGATTCTGTGTAATGTTTTTTGGTCCAATAAGTAATATCTCTGTCTTATCTGAATTTAATAGGAGAAATTTATTGGTCACCCAATCTTTTACATTTTTAACACACTCTGTTAGCTTAGATAATTTAGATTATATTAAAATTGTTTTCATGTGACTGTAACAGATGCTGTGTTCTAAGGAGGCACTCAACGCAGGAGTAGGCAAATAACAGTCTTTTAATTTAATCCACAAAGCAAACAAGGAATCGAGCTGGGGTAGCACAACATGAAGATCAAAATCCAAATAATAGCAGACAGGGAGCTCAGGAACAGACAGTGCTTATAAACGCTTAGAACGCAATCAGGGAGAACAGAAAAGGTGTGGCACTAATTAATCAAAAAACATGGAAACAGACAAGGTATGAGAAAGGAAACACAGAAAACTAAACCAAAACATGCATGTGACAGTGACTAGTGCAAAATAAGTTAAATGTTAAGACTGTTCCAAATAAAAGCACTAATTACAAAGTCTGTATACTTTCCCTTACCAAGAAACACAATTCCATGTTCTTTGAAATCGATCTGTAGTGAAAATGTGTTTCACAGAATCTATTTGTACAGAATTACAGACTGAGCAACCAGATGTTTTGAAACAACATACCACCTTTCTTATGTCTAGGTTGTAGAGGAATTGTGTCTAATCTAAGATTAATCGTTAGTTTATTCTAGCCCAAAGAATGCAAATCTTACTCTAATATATTTTTATAAATTAAATTTTTTAAGATTATGTATTAATATGAGAAAATATACACTGTAGAACTGAAGTATTTACTATGTATATACAATATAAAATACTCATATGATACTCATTATGTATGTTTCACCCAGTGTCATATTTCAAGTTTCATAATCAGTCGCTGTTAAAATTCAAAGTCTGTTGACTATGACTGATACCACACAGTACAAAACCAAAATCAGTTTAACAGAATTAATGATACCTTGGACCAACAATATCCCTTTATGATAGAGTTATGTGCTGGCATTAAAAACAGAAGCGCTGCTGCACTGTAACGCACACACATAGGCTACAGACAGTAGCTCGTACATCACGCGCAGATCGCGCCCACACAGAATCATTGAGCATGGAAATGTCAACATTGTTCTGTGATTTCTCAATAAAATAGCTTAGAAACTGAAAAGTTCTATAATTTATTTCTTAAAGGGATACTCCATCCCAAAATTAAAATTTTGTCATTATTCACTTGTCGTTCCAAACCCGTAAAAGCTTTGTTCGCCTTCGGAACACAATTTAACATATTTTGGATGAAAACCTGTAGGCTAGAGACTGTCCCATAGACTGCCAAGTAACACATTCAAGGTCCAGGAAAGTATGAAAAGCATCGTCAGAATAGTCCATCTGCCAACAGTGATTCAACCGTAACATTATGAAGCAATGAGATTTCATTTTGTACACGAAGAAAACAAAAATAATGACTTTATTCAACAATTCCTCTCCTCTATGTCTCTCCAAATCAGCGTAGCGCCATTTTGGCAAATCTGAGCAGTACGCAGGCGGCGTATGCTCTTCTGTGTCAGCTGTGCTGCACCGATGCACTGTTTTCTTTCAAACCAAAGCGTAAACACACACAAAAAAAACTTATCCTATTTGTCACATAAAAGTAGACTTTAAAAAATCAGAAGTCGTTCAACCCCTAGTGTGATTATACAAATTACTTCACAATTTATTATTTTGAGATTGCTTTTATCACATAGCTTTGAATGGGATTCTGGTGCACCAAATGATTAAAAAACAAAACAAAAAGAAAGTTTCTTTGTTCTTTGTTATCAACATCATGAAGTGCATTAAACATTAGCCTACTTTCCCTTTCAGTCGGTCACTCTATTGACATCACGTCGGATGACCGACGAATTGGGATATCGCTTCGATAGACCAATCTACTTAGAGTGTAAACTAAACGAGCCAATGCACATCGGCATGCAATTATTGCATCCAGCTGCAGCTGATCACAGCGTGAGCATAAAAAGGCAGCAGGTGCAATGCATACCGGCTTTTTGCTTCGGAGCCAAGCAACAACATCGTTCCTCTCCATCCAAGTGTCTTCAGTGAACTCCGAGTTCAACGTGCTCTTGGAAGCTTTTGGTGTTGGCATTACGGCGCATCAGTGGTGATCATTCCTGTGTGGAGTGGGTTGCACACTTCAGGCTGCACTACCCCCTGTTGTGATGCAAGCGGCTGTTCCCCTGTCTGCCTCAGCACATAAAAGAGCATTTCCCTAAAAGAGCAATTTCTCTAAAAGTGCAATAAACGGGTACGTCTTTCTAAAGACGACAAATCGTCTTTTTAAAAATGCCGTTTCACATGTGCGTTTCTGGATGCGGTCGTTACCTGGCGCTGGGTGATTGTCACGATTGCTGCCTCACGTGTCTGGGCAAACTCGCTGAGGCAGCGTTCGCGGATGAGTCATAGTCCCATTGCGGGAAGATCATCATCTTGGAGTTACAGGCAATGCTACGTTTCTTGCAGGGGGCGGAGCTCCATTGCCGCTGCCATGATCTTAGGCTTGTCCTGGTGGCCGACAGGCGAGAACTACTTCCGGCAGTGGCATAGGTGGTTTGAGGATCACAGCGGTGGCAAACCCCTCGATCCAGTTGAGTGGCCAAAGGAACGCGCTGGGCCCTCTTCAAAGAGCGTACCAGTGGTATCCTTCAGTGCTCCTCCCGACGATCGGACGTTGATCGCTACATTGGAGGGAGAGTTCTCTGAGGAAGATTCAGCTGCACTGCTGCCCTCAGGGATGGTGGAAATGCCTGAATTGGGTCCAGAGATGACAGCTATGCTTTTCCCGGCCGCTGAGAAGGTAGGGCTCAAGTGGAAAAATCCATTGCATCCCAAGCCTTCGAGGTTGGATGATTGGTTTCTCGGGGTGGCTCGCGCTGGTTCTTTCCAGAAGTGCATGAGGAGCTCACCAGGTCGTGGACGACACCTTTTACTGCCAGAAACTGACCTGATGGCTCCTCATCCATCACACCCTCAACGGTGTTGCAGTGAGGGGGTATATGTGGGTACCCCCCGTGGAGGGGTCGGTTGCAATGTAGTTGTGTCCTAAAACCGCCTCCACCCAGCAGGGCATACCGTGCCTCCCCTCCCGGGTCTGTAGGTACTCGTCTGTCCTGTCCGGCAATGCTTATATGGCCTGTAGAGAAGCTGCCTCCTCCTTACACGCTTCAACGTTACTGCAGGTGCACCAGGCCAAGGCACTGAAGGGCCTGCACGAGGGAGGTCACAATCCGGAAGTTCTGAAAGAGCTCTGAAGCACCGCTGACCTCACGATCCGAGTGACGAAGGTCACCGCTAGTTCTCTGGGTCATGCTATGTCCACCTTTGTGGTCCAGGAGTGCCATCTCTAGTTGTGTCTGGTCGATATGGGGGACGCCAACAATGATCGGTTCCTTTATGCCCCTGTGTCCAAGACCAGCCTCTTCGGTGATACGTTCGAGAGCTTGGCCCAGCAGTTCTCAGCTGAATGGGAGCAGTCTGAGGCGGTCCGACCTTCTACTCGGCGGGCAGCTGCTGCCTCCACCCGTCCGCCGGCCACAGCGCCCCAGCTTGCTCATCGCCAAGGGCAGCCCCCTGTATCCTCCCCCACTCCTGCGCCCCATCTACAGCAGCCTCCAGCAAGTGCCGCTGTGGAGCTGGGTGTAAGCAGGCTGCCCCACCCATCCTGGCCCCCATCAAACCTGGCGGTGAGTGGAAGAGTAAGAGGCCCCCGGACGGGTGTCCCAGAGAGGGAGGAAGCTGCTCTTTTGGGGATGGTGAAGGCACCTCTCCCTCCCCCGGAGGAGGGCCAGGTGGAGAATCTGGAAATCTCGACGAGAGAGCTGTTTTCTCTATCTCTGGGTCCCAGGAGGGCATGGAGAGTTGCAGAAGGCCCAACACCGGACCTCACTCATCCTCCTCCTTCGCCAGCCGGCAGCAGCGGGCAGTTCGAGAGTTTCAACAAAGGTCCTACTCACGCACCCTATCCTAACCTGTGGAACTAGGTAAGCATTGCACCGCACATGTTGATACAGACCTTTTCTGTGGTTTGCGTTGAAAGGACGGGCATATCAGTACAAGGTCCTCCCCTTCGGGCTGTCCCTGTCCCCCTGTGTCTTCACGAAAGTCACAGAGGTGGCTCTTGTTCCCCTCAGAAAGAAGGGTGTTCGCATCCTCAACAGTCTCGACAATTGGTTTATACTAGCACAGTCTCTGGATCAGTTGTGCAAGCACAGGGACCTGGTCCTCTGGCACCTCAGCCTGTTGGGTCTTCAGGTCAACTGGGAAAAGAGCAAACTCTCCCCCACACAGAGGATCTCTTTTCTCTGTATGGAGTTGGATTCCATCAAACAGACAGCACACCTCAAAGAGGAATGTGCATGATCAGTGCTGACCTGCTTGAATTCGTTCAAGGGCAGGGTGGCGGTCCCACTGAAACTATTTCAGAGACTCCTGAGGCATATGGCAGCTGCAGTGGCACTTACACCGTTAGGGCTATTGCATATGGGAACGCTTCAGCATTGGCTTCATAGCCGAGTCCCAAGGTGGGTGTGGAAGAGCGGAACTCACAGGATCCAAGTTACACTGGCCTGTTGCCAAACCTTCACCCCGTGGTCAGATCTTATGTTTCTCCGGGCAGGAGTGCCCCTGGAACAGGTCTCCAGGTAGGTCTATCAGTTGCCTAGAGTTGTTAATAGTGTGCCTTGCCTTGAACCGTCTCAAAAGGTGCTTATGAGGCAAGGATGTGCTGGCCCAAATGGACAGCACAGCGACCATTGCGTACATCAACCGACATCCCATTGCATGTCGCAACTCGCCCGCCACCTCCTCCTTTGGAGTCGGAAGTTTCTGAGGTCACTTCATGCCATTCATATTCTGAGCCTGCTCAACCGTATGGCCAATGAGCTGTCTCGAGCTACACTCCCGGGAGAGTGGCGACTCCATCTCTGTATGCTACAGCTGGTTTGGAGACGTTTCGGAGCCACTCAGGTAGACCTGTTTGCCTCTCCAGAGACCTCTCAACGCCAGTTGTTCTACTCCCTGACTGAGGGAATAATTGGCACGGACGCACTGGCACACAGCTGGCCGCCAGGCCTGCACAAGTATTCATTTCCCCCAGTGAGCCTTCTCGCACAGACGCTGTGCAAGGTCAGGGAGGACGAGGAGCAAGTCTTGCTTGTGGCACTGTATTGGCCCACTCGGACCTGGTTCCCCGAACTAATGCTCCTCGCGACATCTTCCTCTGAGGAAGGATCTACTGACTCAGAGACGGGGCACCCTATGGCACCCAAGTCCAGATCTCTGGGAAACTTCATGTCTGGTTCCTTGACGGCACATGGAGGTTCTTGGAAACCTACCTCAAGAGGTAGTGGACACCATCACTTCCGCAAGAGCACCATCTACGAGACACGCTTATGCCTTGAAGTGGAACCTGTTCATCGAGTGGTGTTCTTCTCATCGAGAAGACCACTGGAGATGCCCAATCAGGGTTGTGCTTTCCTTTTTGCAGCAAGGGCTGGAGCGAAGGTTGTCTCCCTCCACCCTATGTCTGCAATCGCTGATAACCATGACCCCATGGAAGGGAAGTTGGTAGGTAGTCATGAACTGGTCATCATGTTCCTTAGAGGGGCCAGGAGGTTAAATCCTTCCCAGCCCCCCTCCATACCCTCTTGGGACCTGTCTCTAGTGCTTAAAACACTACAGCAGGGCCTATTTGAGCCATTTCACTCAGTCAAGCTAAAGTTTCTTTCATTGAAAACTCTGCTCCTGCTAGCACTGGCCTCCATCAAGAGGGTAGGGGACCTGCATGCATTTTTGGTCAACGATTCGTGCCTAGAGTTTGGATCGGCAGACTCCCAGATAATCCTGAGGCCCTGGCCCTGCTATGTGCCCAAGGTTCCCACTAACCTCTTCAGGGATCAGGTGGAGAGCCTGCAAGCACTGCCCCCGGAGGAGGCAGACCCAGCCCTAGCTTTGCTCTGTCCCGTCAGAGCCCTGAGTTGCTACGTAGACCGGACACAAAGCTTTAGGACCTCAGACCAGCTCTTTGTCTGTTGCGGAGGCCGGCAGAAGGGGTAGGCCATCTCTAAGCAGAGGATGGCCCACTGGACTGTGGATGCCATCACCCTGGCTTATCAGGCACAGGTGATGCCCTGGCCGTTCAGGTCGCAAATGCATCCTCCTGGTAGACCAGTGAAAAGTGAAAGTGACGTGACATACAGCCAAGTATGGTGACCCATACTCAGAATTCATGCTCAGAATTCAGACTCGAACCCACAACCTTAGGGTTGGGAGTCAAACTCTCTAACCACTAGGCCACGACTTCCCTGTAAAGTAGAAGGCTGGGTTCCATACGTGAGACCTAAGTGGATCCCATATGTGTAAAGTCCACTGTATAGCCTCACATTTCTGCCGCGGCAGACTTCTGCCATTCCAAGAGGGTTGCAAATCATCACCTCCAATTTTCCATATGCACCTAAACGGATGTTCGTATGTGTATTTGCTCCCGAGACCTCCTTTGGGAAGGATGTGGCTTCCATAGCGTCCCTGTTCCTAGTGGAACGGGTACATTTTCCCAGTGTTATCCAATCTCACTGAGTGGGTAGTGCTACAACAATGGTAAATGGAACTTCTTGTTCTGAGCCCCAGCCTACACCAAAAAAGGGGTGCAGGTGGCTCGCTCAGGGCACTGGAAGGGGCAGCATCCATGTCCCTTTGGTAGGAATCCCAATTCGTCGGTCATCTGTACCACTGCTGAGCGGTCGGGTCACCGGCTTGTCTCCTCAGCGAAAACCTGGGATGCATTACACCTACTGCCTTTTTATGCTCACGCTGTGATCAGCTGCAGCTGGATACAATAACTGCATGCCAATGTGCATCGGCTCGTTTAGTTTACACTCGAAGTAGATTGGTCTATCGAAGTGATATCCCAATTCGTCGTTCTTTTGACGTGACATCTCCATTCCCTCCATCAGGGAACAAGGGTTACCATACATAACTGAGATGTAATGCTATAGGGTTTCCCAAACTGGGCTTCCTGAAAGAACTAAAGGGGGGTCGTAAGTTCATGAAAGGCTTATACTTAAATAAATCATAAAATGTCAAATTAAAATGAATACATTATTTTAAAATAAAAAGAAAATACTTCGACAATAAAAATTGAAATACTTTTTTTTTTTTTTACCTGTATGTCAGTGTGACTATTAACCAACATTGTGAAAATGCAAATGTGTTGATAAATCATTGAAATATTAATTAAAAATCTTTTAATAAATCTTTTAGGTAAAATGTAGTTGAGGTGCCTAATTCTTGGAATCTGAATACACGATCCAGATTACATGTAATCAGTTACCAGTGTAATCACTCTTATCTAAAGTTCCTGAGAGACAGGTGCATTGTGTTTTTTGTTGATTATCAGATTGTCATATAAATAATAGAGTTATATAACAAGGAGTTTCTGTTGGATGGCATTTATGTCATGGTGTGTAACAGATCATATCAGTTAATGTGAATAAGGCCAAAAAAAGGAAGTATCTCATACTGAATGTATGACAATCTATGCTTCTCCCTTGTTCTTTGTTCAAAATCCAGTCAAATAATGTTATAGTTAACCAATATCATTAGTAAAGTGACAGATTTGTCTAACCAGTTGTTTAAAATGTGTAATAACTATATAATGTCTTTTAATTTTATTATGTTTTATTATGTTTATGATGATTTTGTTGATGGTAGAGCACCAAGATGTAAACTGTTCATTTACTAAAATCAGAGTCTCACTTTGTCCAGGGACATTTAAGACATTTTTTTTTTTCTTGTGAATGTCAATCGCAGTTTTAATAAATATATCAAACCGGTCTGTCTGGCAGCAGCAGGAAGCACATTCAACAATGACACGATGACCTGAGTCACCAGGAGGGGTGCCGTAGTGAGAGGAGTTCTGAAAAGAAATATTTACATAATAATATATCACCATCATAATGTGGTATATAATAACAGTGCAGTGTTTATAAAATAAGGAAAACAAAAGTACCTCTTACCTGAGAGATAGAGTATGATTGACAACAGTAATTAATTTTAAGCTATAACCAGAAATGAGATCAGCTTTATAATTTTGACATTATGATAACATATGCAGTGTCATTTTATATAGAATCATAGTGTAGATTAATTTATGAAATTTGTAAACGCAGGATAATACAGACATTTCCATACAATATTTTCTTGTTCTTATGTTGACATGACTTGACAATCAATGCTCAAAAAAAAAAAGCAATTAGCAAAAGAGGATCTGGCAGTATTGTGTCTAATATGCAAAATCATTTTATTAACTTCTTGTTTGTTGAACTACTGAGCAAAATCACACCAACAATCCTGCTTTTCCTCTGAATATCACTATGGCTGTGATCACCTGTACTCAGTGTGTGGCCTCGTGCCTATATGGAGAAAAAAAAAACATATCACATGATAATAATTAAATATAAAACAATAAAACAGAATTCAGGGCGTGTGTACAATACAAATACAATAAAAAAAACAGGCTATAGAGCAGGGGTGTTAATCTCAGTTCCTGGAGGGCCAAAGCCCTGCAGAGTTTTGTTCCAAACCTGCTACAACACACATATCATGTAGTTTTTAAAAAGCCTGAAGGACTTGATTAGTTGGATCAGGTGTGTTTAATTAGGGTTGAATCTAAACTCTGCAGGGATCCGGCCCTCCAGGAATTGAGTTTGATACCCCTGCTAAAGAGTGTTGATAATATTAAATGTAAATATGGGCAATATTTAAATGTGTTGCAGATTAATCAGACCGTTGTTGTAACAGACAGACATGAACATGTACTAAAAGTGTAGTTTGTACATTTTATTACTTTGTATGTTTTAAATGAGAATACTCTACACATTTCTAACAAAATGCCATAGCATTGGACGGCACAAATATATTTATATAGCGAGAGAGAGAGAGAGAGAGAGAGAGAGAGAGAGAGAGAGAGAGAGAGAGAGAGAGAGAGAGAGAGAGAGAGAGAGAGCACCCTTACTAATTTAAGAAGCACCCTCTGTGATTTGATTAAATCAAAATATGCTGTCTTTTATCCAGGGAACCATGGCAGTAATCACACTTTTACAGTAAAAGCCCTGAAAAAAATGGAAGATGTGTACACCAGATGGTGTAGCTACAACATCTACCAGCAGGGGGAAATGGTGTCATGATAAACAGCACAACCTGTTTGATTTACAAACTGATAGAGGCTGAAAGTTGAGCCAAATGCCAAAATCTGTTGTAGACTGTTGAAACACTGATTGAATTGCGTTGTGTAGACTTCGAGCACAAAGACATCTGCTCAATAAACTGTGATTGAAATGGCATGGTAAATAAATTAAGAAAGAAGTTTTATTTTTGAATGAACTTTCCCCTCCTAAGTGCTCTCGACTGAAATGGTCACCTTTAATTATGAAAATGTAAGTATTTGTGCAACAACAACAACAACAAAAAAGTCAAAAGAACCTATAGCACATACACAAAACATTTAAAATGTTAAAATGTAATATTCACAAGAAACATAACATAAAACAAAAATTTGGTAGCAATAGTTTCTTAAATTATACCACCTATATTGTACTTAAATAATACTGGTGTACACTAGGGCCATACATTTTGGGTCCCACAAAAAAGCATGAGCTCATATCAACCAATTTATTTGATCATTTAATCAATTTGATAAAGATTGATCATTTAATTATTTTGGGCTTAAAGATATAGAGGGATTGACCATTTTGAATTTTTTTAATAACTAATATTGTGGTAAGGAAATTAGCCATTGTAGTTTTGAAAAATGTCTACAGGCACACATTGAAAAATATTTAAAATGAACTGAAAGTTAACTTGTACAGCTCTGGGGGGTGGGGGTGGGGGGGTGAACAAAACAATACTAATGTTTTTACATATGAAGAGTTCAGAAACCAATATTTGGTGGAATAACTCTGATTTTCAAACATCGCTTTGTGTCATGGCATGCTCTCCACCAATCTTTCACATTGTTGTTGGGTGACTTTATGCCACTCCTGGCGAAAAAATTCAAGCAGCTCAGCTTTGTTTGATGGCTTGTGACCATCTATCTTCCTCTTTATCACATTCCAGAGGTTTTCAATGGGGTTCATGTCTGGAGATTGGACTGGCCATGACAGGGTCTTGATCTCTTGGTGCTCCAGCTACACCTTGATTGACCTGGCTGTGTGGCATGGAGCAATGTCCTGCTGCAAAAAAAAAGAAAACAATCCTCAGTGTTGGGAAACACTGTCAGAGCAGAAGGAAGCAAGTTCCCTTTCGAACGGTCTTTGCTTCTCATCGATGAAGGGCTTTTTTCTAACTTTGCATGACTTTAGCCCTGCCCCTAGGAGCCTGTCTTGAACCACCCTCACCGTGCACTTCATCCCAGCTGCCATTTACCATTCTTTTTGTTGGTCACTTGATGCCATCCTATGGTTGTAGAGTGACATTCAAATGAGTTGGCAGTCCCGGTCAATGGTGAGTCGTTTTCTCCCTCTGCTGGTCTGTGGCTTTGTTGTCCCCAACATTTGCAGCTTGACCCTGTTATATGAACTGCTGTCTTTGAAATTTTAAGGATGAAAGCAACCTGATGCTCACTGTATCTCTCTGCCAGAACTGAACCATTCTATTCATATAATCATTCTATTCTGCTGTAATTAGAACTTTTCTTTTCAACTCTTTTGTCAGGGTCAGAAGTTATTTGATTCCAATTACTTTTAAGGGTACTACTAGCACTGTGTTTGCCATCCAGCTAGTCCTTTTTGGAAGAGGATAGTGATGACCACAACAGTAGTTTTTATACTTTATCTTGTTAAATAAGATAACCCACAACCTTAGGGTTAGGAGTTAAACTCTCTAAACACTAGGCCACAACTTCCCCTCCCCTTGAGTGTACTGTAACATGCTATTCATTTAAGCACGGGACACAGGGCGAGCGACAGTTGGGCTAGTTTGTTTGGTGTGTTCCACATGTCGGCTCTCATCGGGCTCACATCGGTGGCAATTTGCCCAATTCAACATGTTAAATCAGCGTCGGGGCCGTCGGCGTGAGTGAGAGCTCTGATTGGATGTTCAGTGTAGCCAACTAGTCAGTGCAGAGAATTAAAGCAAAAGTGATGAAAACAAGCATTTGAAGGAAGGCGGTATACAGACAGAAGGCTGTTTAAATGTTACGTGATCTTTCCCAATCATTCTAATACCCAAATGTTTTCATAACAACATGAGCCGCTTAAAATGATTAAAGTTATCAATGTTACTGATATTCAAAGTGGTAAGTAAGCGCTGCTTTGTTTACATTTCGTATATCTGCGTTTATCTCGTATATCTTTGTTTCAGTTTCTCCTTTTGAATGACAAATATATACTATTAATAGCTGCTGATATGAACAGCTGTTCCTCTCACGCATGCGCAGTACACACTTGTTAGTTTGCCGTCGGCTGTAGTCTGTGTGGTGTGTTCCAGTGCTGCTAGTTCTTTGAAGTTGGCTTGGTGTGTCCTAGCCTTTAGAGTTTTATTTGACCTTATTTATTTGCCCTTGCAGTTGAACTGCAAAATTTTTGCAGTATCCAAGTGCTGAATATATACAAACATTCAGTACCATATAATATTCAGCACAATACTGTTCTTACAATATACATACAGTAGGCCTATACAATATATTAACCTCACTCAGCTGCAATAACTATACTTTTTTACAGAATTGGAAAATTGTTTACTCAATACAATTTATTGTCCTTTTTTTACTCTAATGTTTTGGATGACATGTTCTCCATTTTTCTCTGTAGTGTCTAATGAATGCTCTGTAGTGTTTTCTTTATTGACTCATGTGTGTGTGATCTGAGAGGACCGTTTGATTTTGAGTCCAAGTGAAAAGCACTAGTGTGTCAAAAACTCGAAATGTGTCGACACTAGTAGGGATGGGTAGATCGACACCTAAGCCCCTTTCACACTGCGATTCCAGAAAATACACGGGTAATGTGTCCCGGCAATTGTTGCCAGGTCGCTAGATTTTGCCCCTTTCACACTGCCAGTGATTTCCTGGAATATGTGCGTGCGTTCACACACAACCCGTAAAGGTCCCGTAAAGACACATGACATCAGGATGTGACGTGTAATGCACGAGTCGAAAACGCTAGGCACGTTAACTTTTACTTAAGCTGGCGAACTGTCTCAGCTTCAGCGCGGATAGTGAGGAACTACTTGATCTCTGCTTCATTACAGTTTGCACCTATTTTTTCGCCGCAAATGTTGATCTGCCTTCAAAACACTAGGTAAAAGAGTTGCACGATAACATGCATCATCGGTACGACACGGCATTGGTTCTGGCTTTTGTTCACACAGCACTCATTCTGGAACTGAACCCGGCAATGTTACTAAGTCCCCAACCCAGGATCGATCCCGGAATCAATCCCGGGACATGTTTGCATTCACACAGAAGGTGATCCGGCAATGTTGCGGCAATTTTCCGGATCAAACGTGCAGTGTGAAAGGGGCTATCTAGTGTCACACTAGGTATCGATCTACCAATCCCTACTATTGTTTCCTTGTTGGATTGCGGCCTGCCCTTTGGACTTGTGCTCTGTTTACTGGACTGTTGTTATGGATTGCCGCCTGCCCTGACCTAAGCCTGTCTCAGTTTCTGACCGATATCTCCCTGCCCCGATCTCAGGTCCATCTATACAAGTTTCAAATAAAACTGCAGATGGATCCCAGCCGTGCTGATGAATCATTACAGAAGACTTCACCGCAACATGATCAAGCAGCGATCTATCATCTCTCATTATATAGCTATATTTAGAGCATTTAATGAAGAATGAGAACCAACCTCTTTTATTCCCGTAGCCTACAGTACCAATAAATTAATCTTTTTCTTTTGTGCTTGATTTAATTGCATGTTAAGATGACCTTTATTTAACTTTAAGCTGACTATTATTATTTTTTTGCTTTCATGTTAAAGTTAATTCATTTATTTGTTAGGATCATATTGCTGTTGTCTCAAGCCACGCAGGTGCACGCTGTATAATAGTCCCTTTACGATTGTTTCTTGTCAGACTGTACAAACATGATTCCAACTATAAGTGGGATCTCAGCTACATTGAAACCGGCCACTATGTACCACCAATCCTTCAAGCATGTCCTTCTTTCAAGGAAACCTTAAGGAAATAAAAATCAATTTGTTATTGCAGTTTTGAAGAAAATTTGGAAGTGTTTGCTTAAATCATCTGTTTGTCAGATTTTGCTGCTGAGAAAAATAACCTGTTAGACAGGTTTTTTTTGTTGTTGTTGTTTTTTTATTTTAGCACAACAACATTATTTGAACAAACCTTGAACTTTCACAGAGCAAGTTCTTTTTATTATTTTTTTTTCTGAGTACACAAAAAGCAGCATCTTTGTAATAAAATGACTTGAAAGCCCAAATACCAGGAAACAAATGCTTGTCATGTCTCTTTTCACTCATGTGTCTTGTTTTGCCATTAGTTTCAGTGTGCCTTTTAGCCCTTGTGTTTGTACATGTTGAAACTGTGGTTCCTTTTTTGTACCTGATTAATTTATACTTTTCAAATAAACTGCAGTATGCTTCAGTACTGCATCATGCTTAATTGTGTTTAACACTAAAATATCCATAGCTAGGAAAGGCTATCCATAGCAGTTCAAAACATCATTTTATGAAAATTTGTGTGGTTTGAGTGACTACTACGATTTTCTTCCAGAAATTGCTAGTGGATTTCCAAAATAATTACAAGGAAACAGCAAGAAACAAATTTAATTTGCTAAATTTGTTAAGATTTATAAAGGAGAAAAACTGAAATAGTTTTTACTTGTAAAACTTCACTATAAGTTCATGACAATGAGTCCAGTAAGATATCACTTATTTGATGAGTATTTGCGAACGCAATAAAAAATAAATTAATTAATTAATTAAAAAAGTAAACCTTTTTTAAATTTCAGTACATATACATTGAAATTTGCGATAGACCCAAAAAGGCAAACTTTCTAAACTAAATAACAATGGACTGTACACAGAAGGTGTCTAAAACTATTTTTAATGACTAAAGCTTCCTGGTTTAGGACTAGATGATACAGATGGGAGCAGTGCTCTTAACATGATTTAAATATCGGTACAGAAGTTCTGAGTCATAGCGTTGTGGGAAAACGCTTTGGATGACCTGAGTTTGAGTCCTGGCTTGAGCACGTCTTCCCTGAACCTGGTCTTAATCTACATTTTTGTAAGTCAGTTACATGAAAAGGTAAATTGGTCCAATTTGGGTCCAAAAGGACTGACTTCCCCTTGTCTAACTGCTAGCTGGTCAGACTAGTTCTTAAGACACAGTCTTAACGTAGCAGTTGTGCAACTTGCCCCAGATTCATAGAGACACAGAGAGAGAGAGAGAGAGAGAGAGAGAGAGAGAGAGAGTTATACTGTAT
This sequence comes from Cyprinus carpio, assembly GCF_018340385.1. Lineage (NCBI taxonomy): Eukaryota > Metazoa > Chordata > Actinopteri > Cypriniformes > Cyprinidae > Cyprinus > Cyprinus carpio. The sequence goes on along the minus strand of NC_056574.1, from coordinate 18,800,704 downwards.
AATGTACAAAAAATATTTGTTTTTTTTTTTGGTTATTTAGTTTTTTGGGGAAAAGAACACAAACCTGTTACCTGTTGTTTTTTATTTCATGACTGGAATTAAGATACACAAGTGTTTCTCAGTTCTCCAACAGTAAACATTTTGAATGTCTTCCTGATCTAACACACTTGTTCATTCTTTAGTCAATAACTCAATGTGGCACCTACTGTAAAAAGGCTCAAGAGCAGCTCTTAAAAGCACTACATTCCATAATTGCATTGCAAACAAGCAATTTAAATCATTTAAAAACAAACATACAGTAAATCATGTAGTTTGAGATTAGAAAGATCCAGTTTGACTTGATATTTACAGAATCTGTTATTTGATCTTGGTGTACACATGATTTAAACATCCTTCATTGGCATAATTTGCCTAATTAAGTATTATGTACAAAGTATTGTAATTTAAAAAACATCTCATACTGGGGTTACACCTCTAGCTGGGTTTTTATACATCTGGAATAAACCTGCCAGTGCACTATAATACCATTGTAATGTTGAACTTGATTATTATACAGCAGTAAGTTGTGCTCTGACAGTAATCATTCATAATCTAACCTGTCCTTATGCAACAGCATAGTGAGTATTAATCATCTAAATTAAATGACTCAATAATGACTTAATCATGACTGACAATTGAAAATATGTCATTATAATTAGTAGAAACGGGAAAAAATGTATTATTATATTTAGGTGCGAACTCTGAGACTATTGTATTATTTTCTTGATTCATTAGGCAAACAACGCTTTACTGTGTTTTTAATTTAGTTTGAAATAAAAATGTGAAACAAACAATGCAAAATGAAAAATAAATAAATAAGGGCTTAAATTATTTTAGTTTATGTTTATTATATTGCAGCAATGTTAGCTTGTGGCTATTTAGTTTTACCAGAGGCATGTAACTTGTTTCCTTCGGCTATGAGCAGGTGACGTCTGCTGTACGTGACTCATCCTGTTGTTGGGAAAAATTCTATTGTAATTTGATACACAATACAATACATACAATCAAAAGAATTTTCCTTCACGGAAGAATGAGTGTTGATGAATTTTTTCTGTAACAGTCAAATGATCTTTAATGCCTGACATTTGTAGGTCACTGAAGTTCTACTTTAAGCTAACTCAACTCTACAGTTTCACAGTATACAGTTAAATAGGCTATAATATAAAAAGAACATGATTACAGGTTTTCAGGGAAATGCAACACATTCTCATGGCAATTATTTTGACGAATTGGTGACTAATTGGTGATATTTGTATGGTTAGATTTGGGAAAGTGTCTAGGGATGGACCTTTGTGCTTTTTTGTCCTAAAAAGTGTTTGTTTCGATATGAATGATGTTGCACAAATTCAACCAAAAATTCCACCTTATAGTTAAATGTTTAAAAATCTGACCGAAACACTAAAAGCACCTCGAGCACCCTTAGTCAGTCTGCTCAAGGTTTTAAAAACCATTACCAATAAACAAACATTTTAATGTTTAACATTTTAATGTTAACCTTATTTTAACATGTTTAACAAGTTTCAGACACATGAACAATGAAAGAGTTTACAGTCTGAGAGTGACGGAGGTGTACCTTGTTTAAATGTGATGAGAGAGTGTGTGGGTGTGTAGTAAACAGGTTTACAGGGATATTTAAGAGCAGATATCAGAGCTGTGCTGCGACGACAATGATGAAGATGATCAACATACTCAGTGTAGCTTTTTCCATCACTCTTCTAGTGAGAGGTAAGCTCTTTTAAGGATAAAGAATTTTTATAAACTATAATACTATATACTGTACCAGTCAAATGTTTGGAGTAATTGAAATAACAGTAAAACAGCAATATTATGAAATATTATTACAATTTAAAAGAACTGTTCTGTATTTTAATGTATTTTGAATTTTAATTTAATATTTAAAAAATTATTCTAATATGCTGATTTGCTGCTAAGTTATTATTTATAGTCAATTATTAATAATGGTTCTTTTTATTATCATTGTTGAAAACAGTTTTTGCTACTTGATATTTTTGTGGATTTTGTGGATTCTTCCGTGTCTTTCCATACACTCTTAAAAATAAAGGTGCATCAAAAGGTTCTTCAAGCGATGCCATAGAAGAACCATTTTTGGTTCCAGAAAGAACCTTTCAGTCAAAGGTTCTCTAAAGAACCAACTCTTTTATACCTTTTTGGAATCTGAAGAACCTTCTTTCACCACAAAGAACCTTTTGTGAAACAGAAAGGTTCTTCAGATGTTAAAGGTTCTTTATGGAACCATTTAGACAAAAAGGTTCTTTAATGGCATCGTGAAGCACCTTTATTTTTAAGAGTGTACACTGAAGAATCCTGAAAAATGTATGACTGTTTCCACAAAAATATGGAGCAAATCAGTATATCAGAATGATTTCTGAAGGATCATGTGACACTGAAGACTGGAGTAATGATGCTGAAAATTCACCTTTATCACAACAGGGATACATTACATTTTAAATCATATTAAAGTAGAAAACAATTATTTAAAATTTTAATAAGATTTAGTTTTTGATCTAATGAATGCAGCTTTGCTGAGACTTCTTTAAAAACCCTTAAAAAAATATTTTCAAACTATTAGGCTGCATTGTATCGCTAATTTCATTTTGACTAACACACCTGCTTTGTTTTATTGAAAAAAAGGTTTTATATTTCACAAATACAGTGTTTTTTGTTTGTTTGTTTGTTTGTTTTCCCCCTGAAGTTATAATTAACTGAACTTGTTTCTTGTTTTCTAGGGTATGATGGACAACTGAATGGTAACTAGTTTTTCATAATAAACTGTAATTTAAATAGCCAAATCCTATTCAAAATGTTGCTGTGACCAATTGTTTGTCTAAAATGTGTTTAATTTTCTATTGTCATTGTCAGAGTGTGGCAGAACACCTCTCAACACAAGGATAGTTGGAGGACAGAATGCATCAGCTGGTGACTTGACTTGACTTGACTTGACTTCACAGGGGCGATGGACATTTTTGTGGTGGATCACTCATCAACAATGAATGGGTTCTGACTGCAGCTCACTGCTTTAAAGAGTAACTATCACAGAGCAACCCTTGCAATTATATATTTAAAAAAAATACCTGTCATTCAGTGGAACACTTGTTCTCCCACCGTATTCTAGTACTTCACTCAGTGGCCTAACTGTGTACCTGGGCCGACAGACACAGGAAGGAACAAATGCAAACGAAGTGTCCATGAGTGTCTCTCAAATCATAAAACATCCAGGCTACATTGACAACAAAAATGACAACGACATCGCCCTTCTGCATCTGTCTTCACCGGTTTCATTTACTAACTATATCGGACCAGTCTGTCTGGCTTCAGCAAACAGTACATTCTTCAGCAGCACTGTAAGCTGGGTCACCGGATGGGGAAACATTCGGACAAACGGTAAGGTTTTAATTTTACTAACCTTGATTATACACAACATACTGTATTATTGCAGGGCTGATGCACATTTGATCATTTAATGTCTTTCACAGTTTCCCTGCCCTCACCTCAAGTTCTACAGGAAGTGGAAGTTCCTGTTGTTGGAAACAGGCAGTGTAAGTGTCTTAATGGAGTGTCGACGATCACAGACAACATGATATGCGCCGGACCACTAGAAGGAGGGAAAGACTCCTGTCAGGTAACATCTCCTATACATCCATTTTGGTTATTTCATAGCTTTGATGGGTTGCAAATATTCCTCAGTGTGAAAATATCAATAATAATGAATGGGTGTTTCTTAAACTTTGAATTCAACTTAGTGAGTCACTTTCAAAACACTGTCTGGTTCATTGCAAAACTCAAATATCTGAGATCTTGCCTGCACAGTCAGTGACTCAGTATATTATATTGTATACATTAGTAAAATTATTATATTAAAGGATCTTTTTTATGCATTAAACGCATTTGTCCTAGTATAGAAAATGTTCCTGAAATTTGTACCGTAATGAAGGAGAGGTAAGACTGTTGTATAGATCAGGGGTTTTCTAACTTTTTAATGACATGGGATCCCAAATATGAAGGATCCCCTTCTCAAAATATAAAGGCAGCTGTATATCTTTATGTTTTCATAAAATACCCATCCCTAATGTGTGAGAAGCAGTGTGATATAAAGGCAATATTTTGTTTGCAAAATTAAATAACTGAATGTTATTTTCCCATTATTCCTTCATATTACAAATTACACCTGTGAACTACAACTGGAGTGTGCAGAATAGGATACATAGCATGTCACTAAACTGTTCTTCATCCTACAGGGTGATTCTGGCGGTCCTTTGGTCAGCAAACAGGGCTCAGTCTGGGTCCAGTCTGGAGTTGTGAGCTTCGGCGATGGTTGTGCTTCAGCTAACTTGCCCGGTGTGTATGCCCGAGTGTCTAAATACCAGAACTGGATCAATGAGCAGATCACCACCAACCAGCCAGGCTTTGTTACGTTCACCTCCAATGGTACCGACGGTGACCTGGCAATAAGCTGTCCTGATGTGCCTGCCATTACGACAACCACTGCCTCCACTACAGCTACAACTACAACAACTACAACCATCGCACGTAAGATTCTTTCAAGTCAAATAAGATTCCCAATAAACCATTCATACACATTGTCCATTTAGTTACATGTCCTTGGACTTTTGTGCATTTAAATGTATACTTGATTTCAAAGGTAAATGGTGCTTTCTCTATAAGATCTCAAAAGCTAACTACAAACAGTTCTAATATACACTCACTGTGTGCTGCAGTACTACTGAAAAGTATGTAAAAATATGGCATAGAAGCAATTTTCACATTGCTAGTAAATTTCACAATTAATCACAAAGAAACTGCAAGTAACACACTGATTTAAATGTGAAAAGACTGTAGCATACACCATGAGTTTTAAAAGCTTATCTTAACCTTAGCATTCCAACTTAGCAAATAAGTTATGTCACAAAGTTAACTCTCAAAAATATGCAGCATACCGCAGGCGGTACAGTGGAACGATAACCGCTTAAAGTTGTACATGAATAGTGCTCATAAACAACTGTTGAATTTGTATTCTCACTTTAAATGGAGTGGAGGCTTGGACCCGAAAACTGTATTCGATATTCCTAGTCATTTCCTTGTCATGGAGTCTTTCTTGTTCTCAAGTTCATTATTTGTCAGCTCATCATTAATGAGTTACAGTAAAAGCAGAAACAGAACTTGAAAATCGTACTTATTCGAACAATGGCCAGAAAGCCTGTTCTGCGACATAACTCCCAGTGAATTAGACTGCTTTCTATGCTAATGGAGCGTGAAGCCTAAGCATACCAAATGCAGTCATTTTTATTTATTTATTAGCTTTTTAAGCTATTAACTATGTTCAGCTATCAACTGTAATACATTAAAAAAAAAAAAAAAAAACTGTAAAAATGAGACAAGAATTATTGGAGTGTCTTTTACAAGAAAATACTGTCTTTCTGCTTCAAAATTTTACGTTCAATTTAATGTTATTTGCTGTTTACTTGTAATTAGTTGTGAAATTTGTATTTCTGACTGAAAATTGTTTCAAAATAATTTTTCCAGTGTATGAAAGAATGAAAGAAAACAAATCATGTGAATGTTCCACTGATAAACTCTGCCATTTATTCACTTTCTCTTTCTGTGTTACTGTAGCTGTAGTGTGTGGAAGTGCCAAACTGAACACCCGTGTTGGAGGAAACAGCTCTCTTGTATCTCCGGGTGTTTGGCCATGGATGGCCAGCCTGCAGTTTAACGGCAGTCACGTTTGTGGTGGAACGCTGATTGCTGAACGGTTTGTCATGAGCTCTGCCAGCTGCTTTACCAGGTAATACCACTTAAACACCAAAAACAAAAACATCTGATGAGAAATCAAAATGATCTGATTCAACAGAGTTCCTTTTTCTTTTAGATCCACCAATGCCTCTCACTGGACTGTGATCCTGGGCCGTCTGAATCAGAATGGCTCCGACTCCACTGAGGTCTCTACAAAAGTGGTGAATATCACACTCAGCAGTGGTACAGGTGAAAATGTTGCAGTCTTGCAGTTGGCTGTTGCACCAAAGCTCACAAATTACATTCAGCCTATATGTGTGGACATGGGAGACAATACCTTCAGCGCTAACACTCAGTGCTGGGCGGCAGGATGGGGCTCAGGAGCAGGAGGTGTGAATGCTTTGAAACACTATGCTAACTGCTAAAATTATTTTTTATAATTTTCATTGTCATTAATTTGAATGAGTTTTCTTCCTTTTATAGTAAGTCAGACTCTTCAGGAATTCCAGACCTCTGTTGTGAGTTGTGGAAACTCATCCTCAAACAACAGTATTTGTACAAGTTCCTTGAACTTACAGGAGGTAAGTTAATTCTGTTTAAAAACAGAACAACTTTTTGTATTATTTTTTAATAAATGTACTTATGGATAATAAAAGGAATGGTTAAATACCAGTAAACTGAGGCTTCTGGGAAGAAAATATATTTACAGTAAGGTTTCATTCATTATTATTAGTTAATGCATTAGGTAACATGAACTAATTTGAGCAATACTTAGAGAGAATTTATCAAGCTATGTTAATGTTAATTTCTACTAGTGGTGGGCATAGATTAATTTTTTTAATCTAGATTAATCTCACTGTAATCTTGGAATTAATCTAGATTAATCTAGATTAAAATGGCTCATTTGAATTCTGCCGAAGGCATTCAAAATATGTTCAATAAGATGTACTTGTTAGTACTGATAGAGCTGTGCTGCACTCAAACATAGTAGTTTGACGACGACTCTTCCCCTGCGCTACATTGCTTGGCCCGGCATCTTCAGCATTAGCTAAGGGATGCTTTGCGTTTAGGTGGTACTTGAGACTGAAAGAACTCCTACAGTAAACTAATTACGCATTGCACAAGTTGCAAACAACCTTACGCCTGTTTCACACATACTCCGTCTGCAGTGCGTATGCGTTGCATTTTTTTTTTACGCACCCACGTTAACGGATTCCAGCGTTCAAGCAGTTGCGGTCCGTCAGTGCGTTCCAGGAGCGGTGCGTCTGCAGCAGTGCAGCAATCGTTTACGTACCGAGTCTATTTTTGCTGTGCTGCATGCGCTTAATTAAAATGACAGCACATTGTTCGCGGAAAAATTAACATGGATTGACACGGAAATGCATTAATTTCACAATAAATGTATACTAATTAAAGCCTACTGTGTTTCAGATGCAACACATGGGATTTTGGCTAGGTTTAAAACAAGAAAAAGAGCACCTTTAGATAAACGAGGCAACATGATATAGGCCTATGCACTTTTATGGAAGCAGAAAAACAAAGTTCATTAAGAACCTTGCGATTGCTTGTAATAAAGATTTAAATGCAAAAGGCACGAGAGTCGACTGTTTCTGTCAGTGGTGCTTTAATTTTAAATATTTTCGATATCCCAACAAGAAAAGTAGGCTAATTGTTGTGTTTAAATATTTTGCCGCTTGCTTGAGCAGCTTATTATACAAACCTAGAAGTCAAATGCATGAATAATATGTTGTTTATATTTATTAAGTTTAAACTAATGTCTATGATTATGAAAGACTGTTACTGTTCTGTGATAGAAGTCACACTTTTTTTTTTTTTTTTTTACATGGTTTGAAAAATAGAACGATGAACAAATGTTGTGTTTGTGGACTAAACAGGCGCGGATCAGTAGCGGACTGCAAACGCGTCCTGTGTGAAAGCACAATGAGTCCGTGCTGCTTCTGCACCACACACACACACACGGACTGCATACGCACTGCAGACGGAGGATGTGAGAAACAGGCGTGAGTTTTTTTTTGGGAAGTAATTTCACAGTAGGCATACACACAGGTTCGAAGACTCGTTCTCGCCCCCTACATTGCAATTCGTCTAGGTATACATCCGCGCTAAACTATCACGATGAAAGTCATCATAGCTTGCGTAGTATAGACCCATCTCCCAACCCAACTTTGAGAATAGATTAACGGCGATATTTTTTTTTTATCGCCCCTACAGTATAAGAGTCTCACGTTAACGCAGCAGATTAACGCCGATAACGGCCCACCAGTAATTTCTACATATACTAATACATCTGAGTTTGTATTAACATTAGTTGATGCATTATGAACAAATATGAATTAATAAATGCTGAAACTAAAATTGTTCATGATACCTACTGAATTAACTAATTTCAACAAATGGAACTTTATTGTTCTTAAGTAATGTATACTACTGTTTAGATTTGGGGGGGGGGGGGGTTTAAGATTTTTTTCATGTTTTGAAAGTAGTCTCTTATGCTCACTCTTTTTAAAATCAAAATACAGCAAAACAATCATATTGTGGAATATTTTAATAATAACTTAAATTGTAATTTATTCCTGTGATGTAAAGCTGAATTTTCAGCATCATTTCTTCAGTCTTCAGTGTCACGTGATCCTTCAGATATCATTCTAATATCTAATATGCATATTTGCTGCTCAAGAAACATTTCTTATTATTTTTAATGTTGAAAATTGAGATATGTCAATGTTGAAATATTTTTGTGGAAACCACAATACTTTTTGAAGGATTCTTTAATAAATAGAAAGTTCAAAACAACAGCAATTATGTGAAAAAAAAACTTTTGTAACAAAAATCTTTAATGCATCCTAGCTGAATAAAAGTAAATATAAAAGTAAAACAAATGTGTAACATTCAGTAAAGAGTTCTCTCATTCTCTCTCAGGGTGATCAGGGTGGTCCGCTGATGTGTAAGCTGGGTCAGTCATGGATCCATGCTGCTGTTTTGACATTACAGAGCAGCATACAGACTAGTATTTCAAGCAGCAGCAGCAGCTCTGTCACAAGCTCCAGCAACAGCACTCTAGCATCCCGCTCTGCTCGCGCTCAAGGTGTCCAGGTCTTCACTAAAACCTCCAGCTTTGCCTCATTCCTGACATCTGTTGTGGGTTCCTTCCCTCAAAAGCCACAAACTCCACAAGTTCAACTACAAGTGCAAGTTCAACTACAAGTGCAGCAGCAAACAAGCCACCCCAAGGTGCCTCTAGTGGGGCACAAGCATCTTCTTCCTTCTGTTTTACTGTTTCAGTCCTCTTGCTGGCACTTACAGCTCTTAAAATCTTTCAAGGCATCAGCTGAGTCTTTTGAGATGAATGTGAATGTGTGTGTAATCATGCAATATGAAAATCTTTTGTGGGGCACATAATTCATTTTTACTACACAAATGTGAACATTTAAGATCTCTATTGTTATCTCACACCATGAAGCTGCTGCCTGATGTTCTTACACTGGACAATTACACTGTATGATTTTACAAGTGCAGAGCTAATAATGTTTGTAACTGGATGTTATAGACATTATTAAATATTACGTACATTTACATTGTAGCAGATGCAGCATGGAGATGTTATGCAGCTTGGCATTTTATGGAAATGTCATTTGAGTGGTTCAGTTCAAATACTGACTAACTAACAAGTACCTCAAGCTGTACCACTAAATTTTTGGAAGAGTGTTTCATAATACAAAACTATATTTTCTAGATTATTATATAAAAATATTTTTGGTACTACCTTTTATCTCTGTTCTGTTATATTGTTATGGAAAAGTTGTTGTCATATGATTTTTTATGAATGAAGTTCATGGAGCTCTTTTCAACACACTGTAAGAATGTGAAAAGTAAACATGTATATTAAATATGTATATCAAAATGCATATTAAAATTAAAAATTAAGCCTATATACGCATGAAAAAGTGCCGGTATGACAAGTTCAACTACAAGTGCAGCAGCAAAACAAGCCACCCCAAGCTGCCTCTAGTGGGGCACAAGCATCTTACTTCCTTCTGTTTTACCGTTTCAGTCCTCTTGCTGGCACTTACAGCTCTTAAAATCTTTCAAGGCATCAGCTGAGTCTTTTGAGATGAATGTGAATGTGTGTGTAATCATACAATATGAAAATCTTTTGTGGGGCACATAATTCATTTTTACTACACAATTGTGAACATTTAAGATCTCTATTGTTATCTCAAACCATGAAGCTGCTGCCTGATGTTCTTACACTGGACAATTACACTGTATGATTTTACAAGTGCAGAGCTAATAATGTTTGTAACTGGATGTTATAGACATTATTAAATATTACGTACATTTACATTGTAGCAGATGCAGCATGGAGATGTTATGCAGCTTGGCATTTTATGGAAATGTCATTTGAGTGGTTCAGTTCAAATACTGACTAACTAACAAGTACCTCAAGCTGTACCACTAAATTTTTGGAAGAGTGTTTCATAATACAAAACTATATTTTCTAGATTATTATATAAAAATATTTTTGGTACTACCTTTTATCTCTGTTCTGTTATATTGTTATGGAAAAGTTGTTGTCATATGATTTTTTATGAATGAAGTTCATGAAGCTCTTTCAACACACTGTAAGAATGTGAAAAGTAAACATGTATATTAAATATGTATATCAAAATGCATATTAAAATTAAAAATTAAGCCTATATACGCATGAAAAAGTGCCGGTATGATAAAAAGTAAAATATAGAAGTGCAGTCCATACCGACCCACTTAAGCACTTTCGTTCCCTCAACATAAGTCGCACCAAGACATAAGGATTTCCACAAAATGATCTCAAGGCCACGACATATTACCATGTTACCCACGAGTTAATATGTAGTGGCCATGACAAAACTAAGTGTACCTAACAAGTCCCCTCCCGGACGTTGTAGTAATTGACCAAAATGCTTCGTTTGACTTTTCGGAGATCATCTAGTCTTCCATGTGGATGACCTTTGAGTACTTTCTGTGCGATCTGAATTTCTGCATTTTGAATTTTAGAATATTGAACTTGATTTTCTGAATTTCTTCTTCATCTTGAAAACTTGAAACTGTATTTTTAAAATCTGGATATTTGCAGTCTAAGAATTCAGAACAAAAAAATCAGCTGATTGAAAATACAAGTCTATAAAACTCAATTCAAAAAAATACATTTTGTTAAATTTCAAATGTTCAATATTCAAGTTAAAAAAAACTGTTAAATGCCACATAATATTCAGTTTTGTTTAATGACACTTGTGAATAATTCAAATTTACACAACTGAAATTTAAATAGTCTTGACATAATTTAAGCTCCATACAACAGTTGAATCCTCACATAGTGTCAAATTTGGTATACAGTCCAAATAAAAGTCCACTGGGACTTTTCAGTGTTTTTGTTTCATTTTACTGTTCTTGAGCGTTAAAATGATTCTTTGCAAGTTATATCATTACACCAGTAGGTGGCAACAATTGAGCATCTTAATGATTGATTCATTGAATCATTTACTTAACTGGTTTGTTCAAAACATACTGATTCACTCATTGCTCGAAGATGCATTTGGAACTATTTTCATTTAAGGAACAAAAATAGAATAAACAGGATTTTTGACTCTAAAATGTAAGTTACTTCAAATGAACTTGTGAATCAATGGGGTAGGTCAGTTCAGTAGCTAAGTCTGGAGGAACTTAGCAGAACAGCTACAAAATATGAAGATTAACATGTATAAAAATAGAATAGTGGGTGGTTTGTTGTCTTTACACTTTGTGGTTTGTGACATTCTCCTCAGTGGTTTCTGGCCTTCTTTTATCAGCTCAAACAGGTTCTGCTCTGTTATGGTTGGATTAACTCAACTATTTGTTACAAAAGAAAAGTAATTCAAAATTCTCAAACATTCAATGACTAGTGTCAAGACATTCAACCCACCAAACTTCCACTTCTATCTATCTATCTATCTATCTATCTATCTATCTATCTATCTATCTATCTATCTATCTATCTATCTATCTATCTATCTATCTATCTATCTATCTATCTATCTATCTATCTATCTATCTACTGTGTGTTTATGTGTGTGTGTGTGCGTGTGTTTATATGCAAATTACTTGATAATTTATCATTTTGAGATTACTTTTGAACTAACTCATTTATCACATAGATTTGAATGGGATTATGCTGCACCATTGGATTAAAAAAAAAAAGAAAATATATTTTGTTCTTTGTTATCAACATCATGAAGTGCATTAAACATAAGCCTACATTATGCTATAGGGTTTCCCAAACTGGGCTTCCTGAAAGAACTAAAGGGGGGACGTGAGTTGATGGAAGGCTAATACTTAAATAAGTCATAAAAATGTCTAATTAATATGAATACATAATTTTAAAATAAAAACAAATAAAAATAAAACACTTCAACAGTAAAAATATTTAAAAAAAATGTTTTACCTGCATATCAATGTGACTATTAACCAACATCGTGAACATGCAAATGTGTTGATAAATCATTAAAATATTAATTAAAAATCTCAGGGGCTTCAAGTAAATATTTTAGGTAAAATGTAGTTGAGGTGCCTAATTCTTGGAATCTGAATACACAATCCAGATTACATGTAATCAGTTACCAGTGTAATCACTCTTATCTAAAGTTCCTAAGACACAGGTGCATTGTGTTTTTTGTTGATTATCAGATGATGAAATTTCATATAAAATAATATAGTTATGTAACAAGGAGTTTCTGTTGGATGGCATTTTTGTCATAGTGTGTATAACAGATCATATCAGTTAATGTGAATAAGGCCAAATAAAAGGAAGTATCTAATACTGAATGTATGACAATCTATGCTTCTCCCTTGTTCTTTGTTCAAAATCCAGTCAAATAATGTTATAGTTAACCATATCATTAGTAAAGTGACAGATTTGTCTAACCAGTTGTTTAAAATGTGTAATAACTATATAATGTCTTTTAATTTTATTATGTTTTATTATGTTTATGATGATTTTGTTGATGGTAGAGCACCAAGATGTAAACTGTTCATTTACTAAAATCAGAATAATGGAGAAAGTGTTTTTGTAAAGATTAGAAGTAGGGCTTTGGGTATATAAGGATAGACAAATGGCCAATTTCACAGTAAGACATTATAATATAAATGACTATATATAATATGCGGTCACTCTCTTAGCCTAATGTAAAAGCTTTCATCTTTTAGTCTTGATACCCACATTTCCTTAAGAGGTATGGCTATTAAATGATCTAGTCTCACTTTGTCCAGGGACATTTAAGACATTTTTGTTTTCTTGTGAATGTCAATCACTCTGCAACTAATTTCGGTAAGCAGTTGTAATAAATATATCAAACCGGTCTGTCTGGCAGCAGCAGGAAGCACATTCAACAATGACACGATGACCTGAGTCACCAGAAGGGGTGCCGTAGTGAGAGGAGTTCTGAAAAGAAATATTTACATAATAATATATCACCATCATAATGTGGTATATAATAACAGTGCAGAGTGTTTATAAAATAAGGAAAACAAAAGTACCTCTTACCTGAGAGATAGAGTATGATTGACAACAGTAATTAATATTAAGCTATAACCAGAAATGAGATCAGCTTTATAATTTTGGCATTATGATAACATATGCAGTGTCATTTTATATAGAATCATAGTGTAGATTAATTTATGAAATTTGTAAACGCAGGATAATACAGACATTTCCATACAATATTTTCTTGTTCTTATGTTGACATAACTTGGCAATCAATGCTCAAAAAAAAAAAGAAAAAAGAAAAAGCAATTAGCAAAAGAGGATCTGGCAGTATTGTGTCTAATATGCAAAATCATTTTATTAACTTCTTGTTTGTTGAACTACTGAGCAAAATCACACCAACAATCCTCCTTTTCCTCTGAATATCACTATGGCTGTGATCACCTGTACTCAGTGTGTGGCCTCGTGCCTATACGGAAAAAAAAACATATCACGTGATAATAATTAAATATAAAAAAATACAACAGAATTCAGGGCGTGTGTACAATACAAATACAATAAAAAAAAAACAGGCTATAGAGCAGGGGTGTTAATCTCAGTTCCTGGAGGGCCAAAGCCCTGCAGAGTTTTGTTCCAAACCTGCTACAAAACACATATCATGTAGTTTTTAAAAAGCCTGAAGGACTTGATTAGTTGGATCAGGTGTGTTTAATTAGGGTTGAATCTAAACTCTGCAGGGATCCGGCCCTCCAGGAATTGAGTTTGATACCCCTGCTAAAGAGTGTTGATAATATTAAATGTAAATATGGGCAATATTTAAATGTGTTGCAGATTAATCAGACCGTTGTTGTAACAGACAGACAGAACATGTATTAAAAGTGTAGTTTGTACATTTTATTACTTTGTATGTTTTAAATGAGAATACTCTACACGTTGCTAACAAAATGCCATAGCATTGGACGGCACAAATATATTTATATAGCGAGAGAGAGAGAGAGAGAGCACCCTTACTAATTTAAGAAGCACCCTCAGTGATTGGTTAAATCAAAATCTGCTGTCTTTTCTCCAGGGAACCATGGCAGTAATCACACTTTTACAGTAAAAGATGTGTACACCAGATGGTGTAGCTACAACATCTACCAGCAGGGGGAAATGGTGTCATGATAAACAGCACAACCTGTTTGATTTACAAACTGATAGAGGCTGAAAGTTCAGCCAAATGTGAGCTATAGTGGCTTCAGTATCAACAAAAAAGAGAAGAGGGTGGAATGCAAATCGTGCCACAGTCGATATCAGTGTCAGAGCAATAAGGACTTCAAATCAAAATCTGTTGTTGACAGTGGTGCCCCCAGGAAATTTTAATAGGGGTGGCCAGATGAGGCCACAATTAATCCTGGGGTGGCACACCAAAATAAAGAAATAAAAAAATAAAATAATTAAAAGTTCCACTTAATGTGTGTTATACATATTAACTTTTGTTTCTGGTTAATGTAATAATATGACTTAATTAGCAATTAATTACTCTTTAAATAATATAGGTCTTATAATTATAGATCAGCAAATATATGGACAAATTTTTTCTAAAAGTGTGCATCATGTTTTAGGTCAAATTCTTGCATTTGGACTGTTACCAAGCAAATGCAATCAGTATCAACAAAATTGATCTTTGCAATGCAGTGAAAACACAGAAGGTGCATCTGAAGTGTCATTTAGATGTTTTTGACACGGAATACTTTAACCTGCAGTTACAAATGAATAAATAATGTTTTGATATTTTAAACATAAAACATTGAAAACTAATGTTTGAAATTATTTTTAAAATGAAAAGTTACCTTAAATGTGAAATTAAAACCGCCAGTAGGTGGCAGCGTTCATAAGTGAGTCATTGCAATTGAACCGAATCATTTAAACGGTTGATTCATTCAGGAACGAAACACTATCACTTGTTGCTCAGAGATGCAAAACAGTGGCTGTGTTTGGAATGATTTTGGTTTTTAGAAATAGAGCAGGGAATATGTTGTCTAAAACACAAGTCTCTTAATATTAACTTCATGTTTATTGTTGTATAAAATCAGTATCACATTTATGCTGACGCTGCCATTTGAATTCTGAGCAGAGTGAACAGCGCGATTATCTTCGTTATCGTTTTATTGCCCAGCCCTAATTCAACACTGTAAAAACTTTTAGATTGGCAGAAAAGTTAACCGAGAACATACATCCACCATGTCTTTACTATAAGTAATTATTGTGTGGCATACATAGCCTACCTCTCAAAAACGGGCAGGTGCTCTCAAGTGATCGAATCAGTGCTGCTTTTTGCCCTGTGCAGTCAACGACGGGACGGGGAAGGGCAGCTACTTTGGTGGCGCCAATCTGCAGTCTTTTTTGGTGGCTGCAGCGAGTGCTGCGTTTTTTTTTTTTTTTTTTTTTTTTTTTGCACTTCTTAAACTATTGTGAATTTACATTATGCATTTAATTTAATATTAATAGTACCCACTGCGAATCATCCTAGGGGTGACCAGAGTTTATACAGTGGTGGCCGTGGCTGTAGACTGTTGAAACACTGATTGAATTGCGTTGTGTGGACTTCGAGCACAAAGACATCTGCTCAATAGACTGTGATTGAAATGGCATGATAAATAAATTAAGAAAGAAGTTTTATTTTTGAGTGAACTTTCCCCTTCTAAGTGCTCTCGACTGAAATGGTCACCTTTAATTATGAAAATGTAAGTATTTGTGCAACAACAACAACAAAAAAAAGTCAAAAGAACCTATAGCACATACACAAAACATTTAAAATTTTAAAATGTAAAATTCACAAGAAACATGTAGCTTCCAGTCAATATTGCGAAGGCCAGAACTGATGGTTAAGTGACTTTTATTGCCGTCTTTGTCATCAACCAACGTAAGAGCTGAGTAAAAACAAATCCACGCATTACCGCCACATTTCGAACGTTAAACAGCTCATTACATTAGTTTCAATCCGATAGCATTACCAGTTATACATTTTACGATAAACATTTCAAGTAGCTCAAATATATTTCTCATTAACTCTACAAACCTTGTTCCCCAATTGACCGAAGCTAAACCTTGTAGTTTTAACTGTTTTTAACCGTGAACCTTTTCAGACTTTCCTATCGTCCTTTTCGCCGTTCGCCAGGTTCATTTTTGTCACCATACTTCCGGTTTCTTTGGTTATCAAAATAAAAGCCCGATACCGTAATAATAAAACCTTATCAATTTCAATAAAAGTATTACTAGGAAATGGAATAAGACAATCAAGAATTCATGAATTATTATTTAAATATCTAAATAAAACAGGAATAGTAAATAGAATTTAATTTTTTTTTAATTATTTTTATTATTATTTATTATTTTATTTTTTTTTTTTTTTTTTTTTTTTTTTTTTTTTTTTTTTTTTTTTTTTTTTTTTCTTCCAAAGCCAAGTACACTCCACACTCCAGATCAGTAGGTGGCGGAAATGCACCATTTATGTTGGTCTGCCAAACCGCCATTAAACACTAGTAGAAGAAGAAGAATAAAACCTTATAGACCCCTTAAAAGTTTGTAAACATTGCAACGTCTCCGGGTGGGCGGTGCTTAGCTGGAGGCAAAAAGAGGCGCGGACACAATGTTGACAAGCGTAAACTAGCACGTTTTAGGAGGGATTTATTAAACATGGATGCAGAAGAAGGTTCGGAACTGTCCGAATATGTACAGTCACTGACTCTGCGGGGCCGTGACAAAAAAAATAATAAAAAAAAAAGTGGGAGTTAGCATACATTTATCAATTAATTCAGTTGATCACTCAGTTCACTGACCAAACTGGTTATCTGACCAAAATATAATGACGAGTGTATAACATTACAGTAGCCTAATTAATTAATTAATTTATTTTTAGCTAAGCCTGGTGTAGTTCTTGTATTGTTCTCATTGGAAACATTTTAACCAGGTTTTGGATATTTCCTAGACAACATATGCATTACTTTCGGGTGGTTTGGGGAATTTTGTCAAGGCTTATTGTCTAATGTAACCTATTGCTGGGCTAACTATGATTAGCAATGTGGATTATTTTAAGAGACCATTCAAAGGATGGCACACACATCTATCGCTGTATGTTTGTTTAACATTTAAGCTAGCTAGTGCGCTGAAGGTTGGCGACTTTTCACCTATAAAACATAAACTTGCTGATTTGTACTAGATAAAACCAACACACCAGTACATGCATAGATTATTTTACCTAATATGAAGTGTGCACTGCAAACACTTCATATTAGGTGTTTGCTGCTTACAACGCCGGTCTTTTGTCGGGAAACATGAGTGAGTACAAAGCATCGTGCTATGCTCTCCGACGCGCAGTAAGAGCCGCCAAACTCCGATACAGGGAACGAATAGAGTCACATTTCCAGCTCAATGACTCCCGACGCATGTGGCAAGGACTAAGAACCATCTGTGCCTTTGGAAATAAATCCTCTGCAGAGGTGAGAGCAGATCCGTCGCTGGCTGACGAGCTAAACACTTTCTACGGCCGCTTTGAAAGCAATCTGAGCAGCGCGAGTCTGCCGATCAGCGCGTCAGGAAACAGCAGTCAGAGCAGCGATAATCATGTAATCACCGTGTCTGAGGACGAGGTTCGGAGGGCTCTAAAGCGAGTGAATGTCAGGAAAGCAGCCGGACCTGATGGGATTTCTGGCCGTATTCTGTGGTCCTGTGCTGATCAGCTCGCTGGTTTGTTTTCATCCATTTTTAATGAGTCTCTTGCTACATCGGTGGTTCCCACCTCCTTCAAAAAATCTGTCATCATCCCTGTGCCTAAGAACAATAACCCCTCTTGCCTGAATGACTATCGTCCAGTTGCCCTCACATCAATGGTCATGAAGGTCTTCGAGGGACTGGTTAAAAACTTCATCAGCTCCTCCATCCCGGATACTTTGGACCCTCTTCAGTTTGCTTATCGCCCCAACAGATCCACTGATGATGCCATCTCTCACATCCTGCACTCTTCTCTCACACACATTGACAGCAATAACAGGAACTATGTAAGGCTGCTATTTATCGACTATAGCTCAGCTTTCAATACTATAGTCCCCATCACGCTAGCTTCTAAACTCATGGACCTCGGCCTGAATTCTTCACTATGCAACTGGATTCTTGATTTCCTCACCGGCAGACCTCAAGTGGTGAAAGTAGGCCAGTTCACCTCTAACTCCATCACCCTGGACATAGGAGCCCCACAGGGCTGTGTCCCGAGTCCCCTGCTCTACTCTCTCTACACACATGACTGCGTGTCTTCCCACAGCTCCACATCTATTATTAAATTTGCTGATGATACTGTGGTTCTGGGCCTCATTTCCAACAATAATGAGACCGCATACTTGGATGAGGTAGAGAAATTAACATCATGGTGCCAGGACAATTGTCTCTCTCTGAATGTGAGCAAAACTAAAGAGCTGATTGTTGAGTTAATGAAGAGACAGCAGCAGCCCTATACTCCTCTAATGATCAGCGGGACCCCTGTGGAGAGGGTGAGCAGCTTCAAGTACCTCGGTGTAAACATCTCCGAGGACCTGACTTGGACTACACACATTCAAACTCAGGTTAATAAAGCCAGGCAAAGACTGTACCATCTGAGACAGCTGAGAAAATTCAGGGTTTCACCTGCAATCCTGAAAACTTTCTATTCAGGGGCCATAGAAAGCGTATTGACTCAGTGTATATCAGTGTGGTATGGGAACAGCTCCAGTCATGACTGCAAAGCCCTGCAGAGAGTTGTGCGCTTAGCTGAGCGCATCTCAGGGTCTGCTATCCCCTCTCTGCAGGACTCTACCTCAAACGCTGCAAAAGCAGAGCTGTTAAAAATAATCAAGGACTCCATTCACCCCAGTAACCATCTTTTCACTTTGCTGCCATCTGGTAAGCGTTTCTGTAGCCTGATGTCAAAAACTGAGAGACTTAGGAGGAGTTTCTTCCCCCAGGCCATCAGGCTCCTAAACTCAAAACCAGCCTCTTAACATCTTCATGTCTCCACTTAATATTCACTTTATCAGTAAGACATTCATCATTCACTACCTCACATTGACATACTGTAAGTGTCAACCTGTTTGCACATTTGCCTCTTGTACATTCCTGTGTATCTTATTATTTAAGACTACAGTTTACTTTCATGCACATTATTTTCCACTATATATTTAATTCTACAGTATACATCTCTTTATATATTTTATATTTTATTCTTATATTTTTATTGTTTACTTTTATTTAATTCTTTCATAGCTATATTTATGTATATTTTCATCTGTGTTGTATTCTTTAATAATTGCACTGTCCATGGAGCGGACCTGACTCACATTTCACTGCTGGTTATATATGCTCTATATAATTGTGTATGTGACAAATAAAAAATCTTGAATCTTGAATCTTGAATTTATGATCGTCTCTGTCTAGTCTGTACGCCGTATTGCATTCAACCACAATTGTCCTCTTGATTCCTGTGAAGGAATGTCGGCCGGGATCCGGTGAAACTTTAGTTTTGAACCAAAAGTGCTGTTCCTTCTATTCTGGCAGCCAAAAACACAACAAGACGACATTTTAAAGTCAAAACCTCAAACTTTTAGCGCGCCTGCTATGAGTTCTTCCTTATGTTTTGCCTCCAGCTAGAGCGGTGACGTCACAGTGACGTAGGCGATTAAGGGGTCGCTATAATCAACAAAAAAATAATTATTTTTTTTTTTATATATAGTTATTTTTTTTTTTATCCTACAGTACCAATAAATTTATCTTTTTCTTTTGTGCTTGATTTAATTGCATGTTAAGAGATGACCTTTATTTAACTTTAAGCTGCCTATTATTATTTTTTTGCTTTCATGTTAAAGTTAATTCATTTATTTGTTAGGATCATATTGCTGTTGTCTCAAGCCACGCAGGTGCACGCTGTATAATAGTCCTTTACGATTGTTTCTTGTCAGACTGTACAAACATGATTCCAACTATAAGTGGGATCTCAGCTACATTGAAACCGGCCACTATGTACCACTAATCCTTCAAGCATGTCCTTCTTTCAAGGAAACCTTAAGGAAATAAAAATGAATTTGTTATTGCAGTTTTGAAGCAAATGGAAGTGTTTGCTTAAATCATCTGTTTGTTAGATTTTGCTGCTGAGAAAAATAACCTCTGTTA
Source organism: Cyprinus carpio (assembly GCF_018340385.1). Classification (NCBI taxonomy): domain Eukaryota; kingdom Metazoa; phylum Chordata; class Actinopteri; order Cypriniformes; family Cyprinidae; genus Cyprinus; species Cyprinus carpio. The sequence goes on along the minus strand of NC_056574.1, from coordinate 18,780,222 downwards.
GACAGGTGTTTTTTTTTTTTTTTTTTTTTTTTTTTTTTTTTTTAGATTTTAGCACAACAACATTATTAACATTAACACTGAACAAACCTTGAACTTACACAGAGCAAGTTCTTTTTATTGTTATTTTTTTCTGAGTACACAACAAGCAGCATCTTTGTAATAAAATGACTTGAAAGCCCAAATACCAGGAAACAAATGCTATAAAAAAATAACTGTCAAAATAACAGGACTACTTTATTTTGTTAGAAAGCAGTGAAAGCAGAAAGCTGTTCCAAATGAGAGACCAAAAATATTCTTCTTAGTTCATTTATTAGTTAGAAGAAAATAGTATGGTTTTCATTTTGAAGTTTTTGTGTGTCTTGTTCTTGTCATGTCTCTTTTCACTCATGTGTCTTGTTTTGCCATTAGTTTCAGTGTGCTGTTTAGCCCTTGTGTTTGTACATGTTGAAACTGATTATTTTGTCTTTGACAGTGGTTCATATCACGTCTGTTTTAGTTCCTTTTTTGTACCTGTTTAATTTATACTTTTCAAATAAACTGCAGTATGCTTCAGTACTGCATCATGCTTAATTGTGTTTAACACTAAAATATCCATAGCTAGGAAAGGCTATCCACAGCAGCTCAAAACATCATTTTATGAAAATGTGAAAATTCAAATTTAATTTGCTAAATTTGTTAAAAAATTTTAAGGAGAAAAACAATGGACTGTACACAGAAGGTTTCTAAAACTATTTTTAATGACTAAAGCTTCCTGGTTTAGGACTAGATGATACAGATGGGAGCAGTGTTCTTAGCATGATTTAAATATCGGTACAGAAGTTCTGAGTCATAGCGTTGTGGGAAAACGCTTTGGATGACCTGAGTTTAAGTCCTGGCTTGAGGATGTGTTTCCTGAACCTGGTCTTAAGCTACATTTTTGTAAGTCAGTTACATAAAAAGGTAAATTGGTCCAATTTGGGTCCAAAAGGACTGACTTCCCCTTGTCTAACTGCTAGCTGGTCAGACTAGTTCTTAAGACACAGTCTTAACGTAGCAGCTATGCAACTGGCCCCAGATTCAAAGAGACACAGAGAGAGAGAGTTATACTGTATAATGTACTATATATATATATATATATATATATATATATATATATATATATATATATATATATAATTTTTTTCTTTCTTTTTTTTTTTTTTTTGGTTATTTAGTTTTGTGGGGAAAAGAACACAAACCGGTTACCTGTTGTTTTTTATTTCATGGCTGGAATTAAGATACACAAGTGTTTCTCAGTTCTCCAACAGTAAACATTTTGAATGTCTTCCTGATCTAACACACTTGTTCATTCTTTAGTCAATAACTCAATGTGGCACCTACTGTAAAAAGGCTCAAGAGCAGCTCTGAAAAGCACTACATTCCATAATTGCATTGCAAACAAGCAATTGAAATCATTTAAAAACAAACATATAGTAAATCATGTAGTTTGAGATTAGAAAGATCCAGTTTGACTTGATATTTACGGAATCTGTTATTTGATCTTGGTGTACACATGATTTAAACGTCCTTCATTGGCATAATTTGTCTAATTAAGTATTATGTACAAAGTATTGTAATTTAAAAACAGTGCCTGCCCGAGCCTCTTGGGGGCCCTAAGCAGAATTTGATTTGGGGGCCCCCTCCCACCACACAGAGTCACCTGTGCTTGAAGATTATTGACACAAATGTCACGCTATAATGTTACATTATAAATGAATACAGTAAGGTTATGTATTAATACAAAATAATAAAAAAATTGATACTTAAAATACTTTACTCTTAAACTTCTGAATACAAACTGTCACAAAACATGAAATAAATATTTTGCAAATGTGCAAATGCAAATGTGCATTAAATGTGCAATCTTTTAAATAAAACCAAAATAGACAAACATTAATATAATCCAAAATAGAATGTTACAAAAAAATAGATACTTAAATAATGAAAGCAAACATAAGAACAGCAAGGGTTCAACAATGACAGTTGTACAACAATGACCTCAAAATCGTTCCTTCCTAGCTTTTCTGGAGGCAAAGTCACTGATGGCATCATTGTATGGTATTGCTTGGCCAACTTTGTTATTAATACTAATAACTGCAAGTCCACTTAGTCTTTCCTGGGCCATTGATGATCTCAAGTATGTTTTAATCAATTAAAACGTTCACTTGAACACATACAGCAATGCTAGCTGGCATCCCTTTCACTTAGACGGTTAAGTTTCCCTTCGGCTGTTTTCTCCAACTTAAACTGATATCTATAATCAATACGTGAAATACACCTAGATAAATGTATATTATTAATGCGAGACATTTCACTGTTGATGGCGGGGGTTTAACGTTAGCTCTGGTGATGGCTTATATAAGATCATGAGTCATGACTAGCTGCTACCTCAAGTGACGTGAGCACAATTTGTGCTGCTGCTGCACAAAACATACTGTAAATAATCATGCAAACATACTTTTATCTTGCTCTTTTTTCTCCTACTCTGTTCTTTCCTTCTTTCTCTTTTCGGCACCAGAGGGATACATACTTTTTTGTGACATGGCTTATCATTTATTACAGTGACACGCACTTGCGCGCCGGTGCGAATTGTCAATGCACGCAAGGTGTCTATGCGCAATTGCGCATGACTCAAACGCTAGCAGACACAGCAGCAGTTGTCGGCAAATCAGAATTTTCTTGTCTTGAATTATTCATTTATTCATTCTTATTCATTCATGCATTTATATCACTTGTTTAAGTTATTTAACTGTTAAAAAAAAAAAAAAAAAAAAAAAACACGATTGGGGTCCCACCTGGTGGCAAAGGTGCCCCAAGCAGCCGCTTAGTTCGCTTATGTGGGCCGGCCCTGTTTAATAAACATTTCATACTGTTTTTATACATCTGGAATAAACCTGCCAGTGCAATATAATAGCATTGAAATGTTGAACTTGATTATTATACAGCAGTAAGTTGTGCATAGTGAGCATTAATCATCTGAATTGACTTAATCATGACAATTGAAAATATGTCATTATAATAATACTTTTTTAGATTTCGGTGCGAACCCTGACACTATTGTAATTCTTTTCTTGAATCATTAGGCAAACAACGCTTTACTGTGTTTTTAATTTAGTTTGAAATAAAAATGTGAAACAAACAATGCAAAATGAAAAATAAATAAATAAGGGCTTAAATTATTTTAGGTTATGTTTATTATATTACAGCAATGTTAGCTTGTGGCTATTTAGTTTTACCAGAGGCATGTAACTTGTTTCCTTCGGCTATGAGCAGGTGACGTCTGCTGTTCATGACTCATCCTGTTGTTGGGAAAAATTCTATTGTAATTAGATACACAATACAATACATACAATCAAAAGAAGTTTCCTTCACGGAAGAATGAGGGTTGATGAATTTTTTCTGTAACAGACAATTGATCTTTAATGCCTGACATTTGTAGGTCACTGAAGTTCTACTTTAAGCTAACTCAACTCTACAGTTTTACAGTATACAGTTAAATAGGCTATAATATAAAAAGAACAACATTACAGGTTTTCAGGGAAATGCAACACATTCTCATGGCAATTATTTTGATGAATTGGAGACTAATTGGTGATATTTGTATGGTTAGATTTAGGAAAGTGTCTAGGGATGGACCTTTGTGCTTTTTTTGTCCTAAAAAGTGTTTGTTTCGATATGAATGATGTTGCACAAATTCAACCAAAAATTCCACCTTATAGTTAAATGTTTAAAAATGTGACCGAAACACTAAAAGCACCTCGAGCACCCTTAGTCAGTCTGCTCAAGGTTTTAAAAACCATTACCAATAAACAAACATTTTAATGTTTAACATTTGAATGTTAACCTTATTTTAACATGTTTAACAAGTTTCAGACACATGAACAATGAAAGAGTTTACAGTCTGAGAGTGACGGAGGTGTACCTTGTTTAAATGTGATGAGAGAGTGTGTGGGTGTGTAGTAAACAGGTTTACAGGGATATTTAAGAGCAGATGTCAGAGCTGTGCTGCGACGACAGTGATGAAGATGATCAACATACTCAGTGTAGCTTTTTCCATCACTCTTCTAGTGAGAGGTAAGCTCTTTTAAGGATAAAGAATTTTTATAAACTATATAAGTCAAAAGTTGGGAGTAATTGAAATAACAGTAAATACAGCAATATTATGAAATATTATTACAATTTAAAAGAACTGTTCTGTAGTGCAGTGTTTTTTGTTTGTTTGTTTGTTTTCCCCCTGAAGTTAACTGAACTTGTTTCTTGTTTTCTAGGGTATGATGCACAACTGAATGGTAACTAGTTTTTCACCACATAATTTAAATAGCCAAATCCTATTCAAAATGTTGCTGTGACCAATTGTTTGTCTAAAATGTGTTTAATTTTCTATTGTCATTGTCAGAGTGTGGCAGAACACCTCTCAACACAAGGATAGTTGGAGGACAGAATGCATCAGCTGGTGCTTGGCCATGGCAGGCCAGCCTTCACAGGGGCGATGGACATTTTTGTGGTGGATCACTCATCAACAATGAATGGGTTCTGACTGCAGCTCACTGCTTTAAAGAGTAACTATCACAGAGCAACCCTTGCAATTATATTTTTTAAAAAAAATACCTGTCATTCAGTGGATGTAGTGAATGCCTAAAACTTGTTCTCCCACCGTATTCTAGTACTTCACTCAGTGGCCTAACTGTGTACCTGGGCCGACAGACACAGGAAGGAACAAATGCAAACGAAGTGTCCATGAGTGTCTCTCAAATCATAAAACATCCAGGCTACATTAACAACAAAAATGACAACGACATCGCCCTTCTGCATCTGTCTTCACCGGTGTCATTTACTAACTATATCAGACCAGTCTGTCTGGCTTCAGCAAACAGTACATTCTTCAGCAGCACTGTAAGCTGGGTCACCGGATGGGGAAAAATTCGGACAAGCGGTAAGGTTTTAATTTTACTAACCTTGATCATACACAACATACTGTATTATTGCAGTGCTGATGCACATTTGATCATTTAATGTCTTTCACAGTTTCCCTGCCCTCACCTCAAGTTCTACAGGAAGTGGAAGTTCCTGTTGTTGGAAACAGGCAGTGTAAGTGTCTTAATGGAGTCTCGACGATCACAGACAATATGATATGTGCCGGACCACTAGAAGGAGGGAAAGACTCCTGTCAGGTAACATCTCCTATACATCCATTTTGGTTATTTCATAGCTTTGATGGGTTGCAAATATTCCTCAGTGTGAAAAATATCAATAATAATGAATGGGTGTTTCTTAAACTTTGAATTCAACTTAGTGAGTCACTTTCAAAAACACTGTCTGGTTCATTGCAAAACTCAAATATCTGAGATCTTGCCTGCACAGTCAGTGACTCAGTATATTATATTGTATACATTAGTAAAATTATTATATTAAAGGATCTTTTTTATGCATTAAATGCATTTGTCCTAGTATAGAAAATGTTCCTGAAATTTGTACCGTAATGAAGGAGAGATGAGACTGTTGTATAGATCAGGGGTTTTCTAACTTTTTAATGACATGAAGGACCCCCTCCTCAAAATATAAAGGCAGCTGTATATCTTTATGTTTTTATAAAATACCCATCCCTAGTGTGAGAAGCAGTGTGATATAAAGGCAATATGTTGTTTGCAAAATTAAATAACTGAATGTTATTTTCCCATTATTCCTTCATAATTACAAATTACACCTGTGAACTACAACTGAAATGTGCAGAATAGAATACATAGCATGTCACTAAATTGTTCTTCATCCTACAGGGTGATTCTGGCGGTCCTTTGGTCAGCAAACAGGGCTCAGTCTGGGTCCAGTCTGGAGTTGTGAGCTTCGGCGATGGTTGTGCTTCAGCTAACTTGCCCGGTGTGTATGCCCGAGTGTCTAAATACCAGAACTGGATCAATGAGCAGATCACCACCAACCAGCCAGGCTTTGTTACGTTTACCTCCAATGGTACCGACGGTGACCTGGCAATAAGCTGTCCTGATGTGCCTGCCATTACGACAACCACTGCCGCCACTACAGCTACAACTACAACAACTACAAACCATCGCACGTAAGATTCTTTCAAGTCAAATAAGATTCCCAATAAACCATTCATACACATTGTCCATTAAGTTACATGTCGTTGGACTTTTGTGTATTTAAATGTATTCTTGATTTCAAAGATAAATGGTGCTTTCACTTTGCTAAACAAATATTTGTATCAGGCTCACTCACTCAGTAAATCTTTCAAAGCCCTTAATAGACTTCCTCTCTAAATTGTGAAGCATTTTACTGAGATATTAATTTATCAACCAAAAAAGTAGTTTGGTGTTTTATTTTAGGAACTTGTTAAGTCTGACGTGACACACCAGCATTTCCGGGTCCATACATTCTATAAGAACTCAAAAGCTAACTACAAACAGTTCTAATATACACTCACTGTGTGCTGCAGTACTACTGAAAAGCATGTAAAAATATGGTAGGGTGACCAAATGTGCCATTTTCCCAGGACATGTCTTGGCCAGGATTTCTATATTGTCTAAAATATCCATGTTTTGGGTTTGTTTGCACTGCGCAGACCAATTGTTGTATGACAAAGTAGTGTGAGAGCTCTAGAGAGCAGACGGCTTCTTGTGCTTTTGAATCGCTCTCACGGTATTTTGATGTCATACACCGATCGGTATGCTCAGTGCTGCTTCAAGTCGAACACTAATATGTACACGTATTTGCATCGCTTTGACCACTCTCTGTAGATCCCACCTTCTCACGCACCACGATTGGTCGATTATGTACAATGTCTGCGTGTTATTGGTCAAACGATCATTACCTTCATTAAGTATGAAAACAGGAAACCAAAGCCAAAACTTGGATATTTTAGGCAATATAGAAATCCTGGCTAGGACATGTCCTGGGAAAATGGCACGTTTGGTCAACCTAAAATTTGGTGTAGAAGCAATTTTCACCTTGCTAGTAAATTTCAGAATTAATCACAAAGAAACTGCAAGTAAAACACGGATTTAAATGTGAAAAGACTGTAGCATACACCATGAGTTTTTCAAAGCTTATTTTAACCCTTAGCATTCCAACTTAGCAACTAAGATAGCAACTCCAAACTGTTGTTGTATGTCACAAAGTTAACTCTCAAAAATATGCAGTGTACCGCGGGCGGTACAGTGGAACACTAACATTAAAGTTGTTCATGAATAGTGCTCATAAACAGCTGTTGGAATTGTATTCTCAATTTAAATGGAGTGCAGGCTTGGACCCGAAAACTGAATGGCAACTAGTTTTTCACCACATAATTTAAATAGCCAAATCCTATTCAAAATGTTGCTGTGACCAAATGTTTGTCTAAAATGTGTTTAATTTTCTATTGTCATTGTCAGAGTGTGGCAGAACACCTCTCAACACAAGGATAGTTGGAGGACAGAATGCATCAGCTGGTGCTTGGCCATGGCAGGCCAGCCTTCACAGGGGCGATGGACATTTTTGTGGTGGATCACTCATCAACAATGAATGGGTTCTGACTGCAGCTCACTGCTTTAAAGAGTAACTATCACAGAGCAACCCTTGCAATTATATTTTTTAAAAAAAATACCTATCATTCAGTGGATGTGGTGAATGCCTAACACTTGTTCTCCCACCGTATTCTAGTACTTCACTCAGTGGCCTAACTGTGTACCTGGGCCGACAGACACAGGAAGGAACAAATGCAAACGAAGTGTCCATGAGTGTCTCTCAAATCATAAAACATCCAGGCTACATTAGCAGCACTAATGACAACGACATCGCCCTTCTGCATCTGTCTTCACCGGTTTCATTTACTAACTATATCAGACCAGTCTGTCTGGCTTCAGCAAACAGTACATTCTTCAGCAGCACTGTAAGCTGGGTCACCGGATGGGGAAAAATTCGGACAAACGGTAAGGTTTTAATTTTACTAACCTTGATTATACACAACATACTGTATTATTGCAGGGCTGATGCACATTTGATCATTTAATGTCTTTCACAGTTTCCCTGCCCTCACCTCAAGTTCTACAGGAAGTGGAAGTGCCTGTTGTTGGAAACAGGCAGTGTAAGTGTCTTAATGGAGTCTCGGCGATCACAGACAACATGATATGTGCCGGACCACTAGAAGGAGGGAAAGACTCCTGTCAGGTAACATCTCCTATACATCCATTTTGGTTATTTCATAGCTTTGATGGGTTGCAAATATTCCTCAGTGTGAAAATATCAATAATAATGAATGGGTGTTTCTTAAACTTTGAATTCAACTTAGTGAGTCACTTTCAAAACACTGTCTGGTTCATTGCAAAACTCAAATATCTGAGCTCTTGCCTGCACAGTCAGTGACTAGATAATGTTAGAAAATGTATAGAAAATGTTCCTGAAATTTGTACCGTAATGAAGACTGAGGTGAGACTGTTGTATAGATCAGGGGTTTTCTAACTTTTTAATGACATGGGATCCCAAATATGAAGGATCCCCTTCTCAAAATATAAAGGCAGCTGTATATCTTTATGTTTTCATAAAATACCCATCCCTAGTGTGAGAAGCAGTGTGATATAAAGGCAATATTTTGTTTGCAAAATTAAATAACTGAATGTTATTTTCCCATTATTCCTTCATATTACAAATTACACCTGTGAACTACAACTGAAATGTGCAGAATAGAATACAAAGCATGTCACTAAATTTTTCTTCATCCTACAGGGTGATTCTGGCGGTCCTTTGGTCAGCAAACAGGGCTCAGTCTGGGTCCAGTCTGGAGTTGTGAGCTTCGGCGATGGTTGTGCTTCAGCTAACTTGCCTGGTGTGTATGCCCGAGTGTCTAAATACCAGAACTGGATCAATGAGCAGATCACCACCAACCAGCCAGGCTTTGTTACGTTCACCTCCAATGGTATCGACGGTGACCTGGCAATAAGCTGTCCTGATGTGCCTGCCATTACGACAACCACTGCCACCACTACAGCTACAACTACAACAACTACAACCATCGCACGTAAGATTCTTTCAAGTCAAATAAGATTCCCAATAAACCATTCATACACATTGTCCATTTAGTTACATGTCCTTGGACTTTTGTGCATTTAAATGTATACTTGATTTCAAAGGTAAATGGTGCTTTCTCTATAAGATCTCAAAAGCTAACTACAAACAGTTCTAATATACACTCACTGTGTGCTGCAGTACTACTGAAAAGCATGTAAAAAATATGGTGTAGAAGCAATTTTCACATTGCTAGTAAATTTCACAGTTAATCACAAAGAAACTGCAAGTAACACACTGATTTAAATGTGAAAAGACTGTAGTATACACCATGAGTTTTAAAAGCTTATCTTAACCTTAGCATTCCAACTTAGCAAATAAGTTAGCAACTCCAAACTATGCAGCATACTGCGGCGGTACAGTGGAACGATAAACAGGTTAAAAAACAGGTTAACACTTTAAATGTAGTGGAGGCTTGGACCCGAAAACTGTATTCGATATTCCTAGTCATTTCCAGATGGAGTCCTTCTTGTTCTCAAGTTCATTATTTGTCAGCTCATCATTAATGAGTTACAGTAAAAGCAGAAACAGAACTTGAAAGTCTTACTTATTTGAACAATGGCCAGAAAGCCTGCTTTCTCGTCTGCGACATAACTCCCAGTGAATTAGACTGCTTTCTATGCTAATGGAGCGTGAAGCCTAAGCATACCAAATGCAGTCATTTTTATTTATTTATTTATTTATTAGCTCTTTAAGCTATTAACTATGTTCAGCTATCAACTCTAATAAAAAATAAAAAACTTTCTTTCTGCTTCAAAATTTTACGTTCAATTTAATGTTATTTGCTGTTTACTTGTAATTAGTTGTGAAATTTACTAGCATTGTATTTCTGACTGAAAATTGTTTCAAAATAATTTTTCCAGTGTATGAAAGAATGAAAACAAATCATGTGAATGTTCCACTGATAAACTCTGCCATTCATTCACTTTCTCTTTTTCTGTGTTACTGTAGCTGTAGTGTGTGGAAGTGCCAAACTGAACACCCGTGTTGGAGGAAACAGCTCTCTCGTATCTCCGGGTGTTTGGCCATGGATGGCCAGCCTGCAGTTTAACGGCAGTCACGTTTGTGGAGGAACGCTGATTGCTGAACGGTTTGTCATGAGCTCTGCCAGCTGCTTTACCAGGTAATACCACTTAAACACCAAAAACAAAAACATCTGATGAGAAATCAAAATGATCTGATTCAACAGAGTTCCTTTTTCTTTTAGATCCACCAATGCCTCTCACTGGACTGTGATCCTGGGCCGTCTTAATCAGAATGGCTCCGACTCCACTGAGGTCTCTACACAAGTGGTGAATATCACACTCAGCAGTGGTACAGGTGAAAATGTTGCAGTCTTGCAGTTGGCTGTCGCACCAAAGCTCACAAATTTCATTCAGCCTATATGTGTGGACATGGGAGACAATACCTTCAGCGCTAACACTCAGTGCTGGGCGGCAGGATGGGGCTCAGGAGCAGGAGGTGTGAATGCTTTGAAACACTATGCTAACTGCTAAAATTATTTTTTATAATTTTCATTGTCATTAATTTGAATGAGTTTTCTTCCTTTTATAGTAAGTCAGACTCTTCAGGAATTCCAGACCTCTGTTGTGAGTTGTGGAAACTCATCCTTAAACAACAGTATTTGTACAAGTTCCTTGAACTTACAGGAGGTAAGTTAATTCTGTTTAAAAACAGAACAACATTTTGTATTCTTTTTGTATAAAAGTACTTACGGATAATAAAAGGAATGGTTAAATACCAGTAAACTGAGGCTTCTGGGAAGAAAATATATTTACAGTAAGGTTTCATTCATTATTATTAGTTAATGCATTAGGTAACATGAACTAATTTGAGCAATACTTAGAGAGAATTTATCAAGCTATGTTAATGTTAATTTCTACTAGTGGTGGGCATAGATAAATGTTTTTAATCTAGATTAATCTCACTGTAATCTTGGAATTAATCTAGATTAATCTAGATTAAAATGGCTCATTTGAATTCTGCCGAAGGCATTCAGATATGTTCAATAAGATGTACTTGTTAGTACTGATAGAGCTGTGCTGCACTCAAACATAGTAGTTTGACGACGACTCTTCCCCTGAGCTACATTGCTTGGCCCGGCATCTTCAGCATTAGCTAAGGGATGCTTTGCGTTTAGGTGGTACTTGAGACTGAAAGAACTCCTACAGTAAACTAATTACGCATTGCACAAGTTGCAAACAACCTTACGCCTGTTTTCACACATACTCCGTCTGCAGTGCGTATGCGTTGCTTTTTTTTTTTTTTATTACGCACCCACGTTAACGGATTCCAGCGTTCAAGCAGTTGCGGTCCGTCAGTGCATTCCAGGAGCGGTGCGTCTGCAGCAGTGCAGCAATCTTACGTACCGAGTCTATTTTTGCTGTGCTGCATGCGCTTAATTAAAATGACAGCACATTGTTCGCGGAAAAATTAACATGGATTGACACGGAAATGCATTAATTACACAATAAATGTATACTAATTAAAGCCTACTGTGTTTCACACGCAACACATGGGTTTTTGGCTAGGTTTAAAACAAGAAAAAGAGCACCTTTAGATAAACGAGGCAACATGATATAGGCCTATGCACTTTTATGGAAGCAGAAAAACAAAGTTCATTAAGAACCTTGCGATTGCTTGTAATAAAGATTTAAATGCAAAAGGCACGAGAGTCGACTGTTTCTGTCAGTGGTGCTTTAATTTTAAATATTTGCGATATCCCAACAAGAAAAGTAGGCTAATTGTTGTGTTTAAATATTTTGCCGCTTGCTTGAGCAGCTTATTATACAAACGTAGAAGTCAAATGCATGAATAATATGTTGTTTATATTTATTAAGTTTAAACTAATGTCTATGATTATGAAAGACTGTTACTGTTCTGTGATAGAAGTCACACTTTTTTTTTTTTTTTTTTACATGGTTTGAAATATAGAATGAACAAATGTTGTGTTTGTGGACTAAACAGCCGCGGATCAGTAGCGGACTGCAAACGCGTCCTGTGTGAAAGCACAATGAGTCCGTGCTGCTTCTGCACCACACACACACGGACTGCATACGCACTGCAGACGGAGTAAGTTATGTGTGAAACAGGCGTGAGTTTTTTTTTGGGAAGTAATTTCACAGTAGGCATACACACAGGTTCGAAGAATCGTTCTCGCCCCCTACATTGCAATTCGTCTAGGTATACATCCGCATCCTAAACTATCACGATGAAAGTCATCATAGCTCGCGTAGTATAGACCCAGCTCCCAACCCAACTTTGAGAATAGATTAACGGCGATATTTTTTTTTATCGCCCGATAAGAGTCTCACGTTAACGCAGCACATTAACGCCGATAACGGCCCACCACTAATTTCTACATATACTAATACATCTGAGTTTGTATTAACATTAGTTGATGCATTATGAACAAATATGAATTAATAAATGCTGAAACTAAAATTGTTCATGATACCTACTGAATTAACTAATTTCAACAAATGGAACTTTATTGTTCTTAAGTAATGTATACTACTGTTTAGATTTGGGGGGTTTTAAGATTTTTTCATGTTTTGAAAGTAGTCTCTTATGCTCACTCTTTTTAAAATCAAAATACAGCAAAACATTCATATTGTGGAATATTTTAATAATAACTTAAATTGTAATTTATTCCTGTGATGTAAAGCTGAATTTTCAGCATCATTTCTTCAGTCTTCAGTGTCACGTGATCCTTCAGCTATCATTCTAACATCTAATATGCATATTTGCTGCTCAAGAAACATTTCTTATTATTTTTAATGTTGAAAATTGAGATATGTCAATGTTGAAATATTTTTGTGGAAACCACAATACTTTTTGAAGGATTCTTTAATAAATAGAAAGTTCAAAACAACAGCAATTATGTGAAAAAAAAAAGGATTCAAACTTTTGTAACAAAAATCTTTAATGCATCCTAGCTGAATAAAAGTAAATATAAAAAGTAAAACAAATGTGTAACATTCAGTAAAGAGTTCTCTCATTCTCTCTCAGGGTGATCAGGGTGGTCCGCTGATGTGTAGCTGGGTCAGTCATGGATCCATGCTGCTGTTTTGACATTACAGAGCAGCATACAAACTAGCATTTCAAGCAGCAGCAGCAGCTCTAACACAAGCTCCAGCAACAGCACTCTAGCATCCCGCTCTGCTCGCGCTCAAGATGTCCAGGTCTTCACTAAAACCTCCAGCTTTAGCTCATTCCTGACATCTGTTGTGGGTTCCTTCCCTGCAAAAGCCACAAACTCCACAAGTTCAACTACAAGTGCAAGTTCAACTACAAGTGCAGCAGCAAACAAGCCACCCCAAGGTGCCTCTAGTGGGCCACAAGCATCTTCTTCCTTCTGTTTTACCGTTTCAGTCCTCTTGCTGGCACTTACAGCTCTTAAAATCTTTCAAGGCATCAGCTGAGTCTTTTGAGATGAATGTGAATGTGTGTGTAATCATGCAATATGAAAATCTTTTGTGGGGCACATAATTCTTTTTACTACACAATTGTGAACATTTAAGATCTCTATTGTTATCTCAAACCATGAAGCTGCTGCCTGATGTTCTTACACTGGACATTACACTGTATGATTTTACAAGTGCAGAGCTAATAATGTTTGTAACTGGATGTTACAAACATTATTAAATATTACGTACATTTACATTGTAGCAGATGCAGCATGGAGATGTTATGCAGCTTGGCATTTTATGGAAATGTCATTTGAGTGGTTCAGTTCAAATACTGACTAACTAACAAGTACCTCAAGCTGTACCACTAAATTTTTTGGAAGAGTGTTTCATAATACAAAACTATATTTTCTAGATTTATTATATAAAAATATTTTTGGTACTACCTTTTATCTCTGTTCTGTTATATTGTTATGGAAAAGTTGTTGTCATATGATTTTTTATGAATGAAGTTCGTGGAGCTCTTTTCAACACACTGTAAGAATGTGAAAAAGTAAAACATGTATATTAAATATGTATATCAAAATGCATATTAAAATTACAAATTAAGCCTATATACGCATGAAAAAGTGCCGGTATGATAAAAAGTAAAATATAGAAGTGCAGTCCATACCGACCCACTTAAGCACTTTCGTTCCCTCAACATAAGTCGCACCAAGGATTTCCACAAAATGATCTCAAGGCCACGACATATTACCATGTTACCCACGAGTTAATATGTAGTGGCCATGACAAAATACCAAACAAGTCCCCTCCCGGACGTCGTAGTAATTGACCAAAATGCTTCGTTTGACTTTTCGAAGATCATCTAGTCTTCCATGTGGATGACCTTTGAGTACTTTCTGTGCGATCTGAATTTCTGCATTTTGAATTTTAGAATATTGAACTTGATTTTCTGAATTTCTTCTTCATCTTGAAAACTTGAAACTGTATTTTTTAAAATGGGATATTTGCAGTCTAAGAATTCAGAACAAAAAAAATCAGCTGTTTGAAAATACATGTCTATAAAACTCAATTCAAAAAAATACATTTTGTTAAATTTCAAATGTTCAATATTCAAGTTAAAAAAAAAAAACTGTTAAATGCCACATAATATTCAGTTTTGTTTAATGACACTTGTGAATAATTCAAAAATTTACACAATTGAGAATTTAAATAGTCTTGACATAATTTAGCAGCTCCATACAACAGTTGAATCCTCACATAGTGTCAAATTTGGTATACAGTCCAAATAAAAGTCCACTGGGACTTTTCAGTGTTTTTGTTTCATTTTACTGTTCTTGAGCGTTAAAATGATTCTTTGCAAGTTATATCATTACACCAGTAGGTGGCAACAATCGAGCATCTTAATGATTGATTTCATTGAATCATTTACTTAACTGGTTTTGTTCAAAACATACTGATTCACT
>NC_056574.1:18743460-18764775 GCF_018340385.1 Cyprinus carpio | reverse complement strand
TGATCGCTATGGGGAAAGGGACCGCCATAGTGACAGAGATGTCATAGTGACCACGAAACGGATGAAGGGAGCCATAGGGACAGAGAGGGACGGTCAGAAAGAGAAGGGGTGAGAGGTCAGGGAATCATAAAGCCAGAACAGCTTCGCATGTTCCTGATCCCCCCAAAACGTAAGAAAAAGCAGATGGGACAATTAAAGGTAACCAGGATAGAAGCAGTCAACTGTTCTTAGATCAGAACACACAACTGACCCAGTCTTCAGTGTCTTTACCTTGTCTGCTTGTCTTTTTGTCTATATGTGAGATGAAGCTGTATTTAAAGGTGCCTAGGAGACTAGAGCTGCCCCCATCATCCTTGTCATTTACCGGAAATAAATACATCCAATACGGCTGTTTCAGACAATTATAACTGTGATTTGGCAAGAAGAGTAAAATGCACCTTGAGCCTAAGTGTTGTGTTAAAGTGAATGTGCCTGTTCAGTGGCACACAAGTTGTTTCTTTCGGAAGAAACTAATAGAATAAGAAATGTTTCATCCGGCTGTTTATTAGGAAATAATAACAAAAAATATATACATTTCAGAACCTCTCTGTTAATAGTTGAATACTTTTTTATTGCTATGTTGCTTCACAAACTATTTGTGAACTAAATATTTTCTTTAAGACTTTAAGAATTTTCCGGTGTTTAAATGTGTGCTGTCATTGCTTCAAATACCACCATTTAAGTTCTTAATGTCAATTAATGAACTTATCTTTTGCTCATACCTGTAATATTTTGAATTTAAATGTTTTTTTTTTTAGTCGTCGGTTCAGATTGTCTTTCTGTGCTGCCTAGCATTTAGTATAGTTCAAGTTGAAAGAATGAAGTCTACCATAAATCTACACACATGATCAACTTAGTCATAACACAGTGGGAATGGAAGAAGAAAACATATCAGTGAATCTACAAATACAATCTATGTGCTGTTATGATCTTGCATTTGCTCCATTTAGGTCTCTTGTGATGATTGATGTGCTGATGTGAGGCACATTGTGTAACAATCTAAACCTGACTGTAGAAACAATCTTTATTATTGTGGATACTGTAGTGTACAATTCTGTCTGTGGTCATGTTTATGAATTAATAAAAAAATAGGAGGACACAAAAAGGCTTAGAGGTTGTGTTTCAGAGAATTGGTGTCATTTGGATATTGAAAATAAGCAATCATTTGGTTTGGCACCTAAATCAACATGTTCTATTATGGGGCATCATTTGTTCGGCGTAATAAGCAATCAATTACTTTCACCTGTGACATATTGATTGAGTAAATAGGCAGGTCCAGAGAAAAATAACGCTTGTCATGGTAGAGGGTGGAGCCATGCTGATTTTCAGCTGTGATAAATTTGGACGGGTAGAGGCTAATGCATCAGTGAAACACAAGCTTAGCAACCAATGGGGTTCTGGCAAGTTGGATTAGGATTGGTGTTTCTTCTTGTATGGACTACTCTGAAGCACTTTGGAGAGGCAAAAAGTAATAGTCATTGGATCCCAAGTATTTTTATGCCTAGGGCGCTGTCAAAAGTTCAGAAGATTGACTCCAGAATGCCACCAATTCCACAGAAATATGATCCTAGTAACCTTGTATTTACACCCGAAAAGTTTCCTGTCCAGAAACCAGCCAGGAGTGATTTTAAAAAGCCTTCTCAAGATGTTTTGGGTGTTCAGTTCAAAAGAGCTGCTGCTGGGTCCAGTGCAAAAACTGAACATGGAGATTTCCAAGCCTACCAGAAGAACCAACGCAGCCAAGTGTTTCCCTTTAATTTGTGCCATCCTGTCCCTGCCAAAAGTGTGGCAGCTCGGGGTGTGCTGAAAACTCTGTATATGTGGAGGTGATGAGACTTCTTGGGGAATGGAAGCCACTGAAGTCATCTGCTTTTTACGCTGGGAGGCTTGTACTGCAACTGGAGAAGACCCTTCTGCTCAAGTGCTCCTCTTTGAGTCAGAACTGCATGGATGTGGTAGTACACTAACTGTGAGGTTTCACCTTTTCCTTTCGTAACATTTATGGTTCTGAATGGTTTTCTGTAATGAACATGCTTTCTACTCCCATTTAGGTGACTGAAGATGAAGCTTGTCTATTACGTTCAAACTTGTGTACCCCCACAAGAGGTTTTATTTTGGTGTTCCTATTGTTAGGAGCAATAGTGCTGTGGTTGGTATCGAGTGTCACTATTCAAGAGGGAGGGCAGATTCAAGGTTACTGGATGTACTAAAAACCCCATATAATGACCGTCTATGTAAAACTCCTCTGCAGAAAAGCATGAAATGTGTGAGTAGCGATGCCTTAATGCCCAATTGGATCCCCCATATGCCGCTTCTAAAGCTGCAGAGGAGATCTTTGTGTTCTCCCTCAGGCTCATGACTGGTTGGTATATCAAACAGCTTTCATAACACACCAGTGCTTGTGAACTTGTGCTAAAAGGTGTCTTTACAGATGACTGGCAATTCGAGAGACCTTCTAACCAGTACTTCCTGGGTGATATCATAAACATTGAGGGCATCTGTACACGCCATACAGGCACGTTCCCATCCATGTATTTGTGGACAGCTGCGCTTGCTACAACAGTTCCTGATGCTGCGTCTATCCCCAGATACTTCCTTTATTGAGAACAATGGGTAAAGTGGTGCACCTCATGTGTCCCACTCTCTAGAAGTATTGCAAGACTTCTAACTGGGTTCTCTTACCAGGTGCCTGGTTGATGCCAAACTCACAGGCTCCAGGTCTCACTTTATGCCCCGAACTCAAGGTGATAAGCTGCGGTTTCAGCTGGAGACATTCAGGTTCCATCAAGCAGGGCAGTGGACTGGTATGTGACAAGCTGTGCAACACTTTTGTATAATGCTACCATGGTCTACAAACCCACTGTCTTTGCAGGTCTACATCACATGCATATTGAAAGTGTCTACAGCAACTCCTCCTACTCCAATAAGTCCTGAACAGAAAGCTTGTTCTTTCTCTGCTAATAAGTAAGCCCACCCCCCCCACCCCCCCAATAAGTGTACAGGTGACTTGGGGATTGCCTTAACTTAAGGGTTTGTCTTGTCAGGTGGGTATCCGCAGATGGTTCTGACCAGGTGTGTGCCTGCTGTGACACCTTCTGTAGTACCAGAAATGGACGTGATCCGATGATTTAAAGGTCTGGGTCTTTTTTTATTTTTTATTTTCATTTCTCTCCTATGCACTGCTTTTCTCACTATCTGTTTGTTTCTCAGATCTGTGGTGGGATAAAGCATCTGTCGGACCCATTAATGTCAAGGAATATGGACAAAAAATGACTGGAAATGCCATGTGATGTTTAAAATAAAAAAATTAGTCTTAATAGGTTTTGATCTCTTGTCTACAACTTTGTATCCGATTCTGTGGCTTTGCTGCTCTCCAGCATGAGCTACATTTAGCAGACGCTTTTATCCAAAGCGACTTGCAGTGCATTCAGGCTAACTTTTTTTTTTGTTTGTTTTTTTTAAAGTGCATGTTCCCTGGGAATCAAACCTGCAACCTTTTCCCGCTGCTAATGCAATGCTCTACCACTGAACCACAGGAACACTGAACTAAAGTCCCTGTAACCTACCTACAGTTCCTATAACCTAACAGTTTTGGAGGCAAAATATGTAAAGCTCTAGTACATGGTGACTAAATGCTGCTGAAGAAGCCTTACTTCAGTGCAAAATGCTGGGGTCGGACTGTTTTGACAAACTTAAGGGTGTTTCAGTGGCAACCACATCCTTCGCATACTAGATAGGGGGGACCCATCTGGAATGCAGTGAAAAAGTGTGTATGGTGGCAACTGGGGTTTTCCGTTTTAAATGTCTTCACTGCTGCATTATGTAGCATCTAGAAATGCATGCGCTGCCTCTTATCTTGCTTCACCAATTGCCATCAAATGCAAGGCCCTGATACTTGCAGACAAAAGTCACTGGATAGATTTGCAAGGCTACCATGTAAGCTCAACCTGGCAAACCCTACCTGGATTGGCTGAATTATGTATCTTTGAGTTAAAATGGGGTTTTATCAGTCAATTTAAAGTCGTGCTTACAGGTTAACACAATGTGCACTTCAAGAATCAGATTTTGGTTTTTCTGGTGTGAGGTGATCTGTGCTTTATTACATTCAAACAAATTCTGAATCACTTTGCTCTCTGCAGTCTGTCATTCATTTGAAAGCAGCTGATTCAAATTCCCACTAAAACCCTTCTTGCCATGTTATTCTGTCCAGAAATAAATGTATAAATTACATAATGGGGGTGTCAAAGTTCCTGGAGAACCAGAGTTTAGCTTCAAACCTGGTTTAAACAAACCTGATCCAGCTAATTTAAGTCCTTCAGGCTTTTTGAAAACTACATGGTTTGTGTGTTGGAGCAGGATTGGAACTAAACTCCAAACTAAGTTTGACACCCCTGATGTGTGTGTGTATATAAATTTTCCAATGAATAAGAGTAAATGAAACTTCCAACAAAATATCAGGGGTAACATTTTTAAAAGTAATGACTAAAAACAAAGAAAATAAAAGTTAATTCAGCTGGTTTATGTCCAAAATAAGCGAGACTGCAAAATAAATCCTCTTTAAAAATAAAAAAAATTCAATATGTGTTTTAAAAGATGCCAATGGTGTTGAGGCAAGCAGTATTTGAGTTATTGGTGTTTGTTGTTGGTTGTAGTTAACGTTTGACTTGTCAATATGGTCCATCTATGTAATTTTATTAATATAAGTCAATTTTATTAATATAAGTCAATTGTATTTACAATGTATGGCACATATTCGTATATGTAACAGTATGATTTTATATAATGTGCCCTTAAGCATACAATTTCTAATATATGTGTTCCAACATTGAGCATTTGTATAGCGATGCTATACAGGTCCTTCTCAAAAATTAGCATATTGTGAAAAAGTTCATTATTTCCATAATGTAATGATAAAAATTAAACTTTCCTATATATTTTAGATTCATTGCACACCAACTGAAATATTTCAGGTCTTTTATTGTTTTAATACTGATGATTTTGGCATACAGCTCATGAAAAACCCAAAATTTCCTATCTCAAAATTAGCATATTTCATCCGACCAATAAAAGAAAAGTGTTTTTAATACAAAAAAAGTCAACCTTCAAATAATTATGTTTCGTTATGCACTCAATACTTGGTCGGGAATCCTTTTGCAGAAGTGACTGCTTCAATGCGGCGTGGCATGGAGGCAATCAGCCTGTGGCACTGCTGAGGTGTTATGGAGGCCCAGGATGCTTCGATAGCGGCCTTAAGCTCATCCAGAGTGTTGGGTCTTGCGTCTCTCAACTTTCTCTTCACAATATCCCACAGATTCTCTATGAGGTTCAGGTCAGGAGAGTTGGCAGGCCAATTGAGTACAGTAATACCATGGTCAGTAAAACCATTTACCAGTGGTTTTGGCACTGTGAGCAGGTGCCAGGTCCGGGCTGAAAAAACGAAATCTTCATCTCCATAAAGCTTTTCAGCAGATGGAAGCATGAAGCTAGCTGCATTGACCCTGCCCTTGATAAAACACAGTGGACCAACACCAGCAGCTGACATGGCACCCCAGACCATCACTGACTGTGGGTACTTGACACTGGACTTCAGGCATTTTGGCATTTCCTTCTCCCCAGTCTTCCTCCAGACTCTGGCACCTTGATTTCCGAATGACATGCAAAATTTGCTTTCATCCGAAAAAAAGTACTTTGGACCACTGAGCAAACATCCAGTGCTGCTTCTCTGTACTCCAGGTCAGGCGCTTCTGCCGCTGTTTCTGGTTCAAAAGCACACGCCTGTGCACGGTGGCTCTGGATGTTTTCTACTCCAGACTCAGTCCACTGCTTTCCGCCGGTCCCCCAAGGTCTGGAATCGGTCCTTCTCCACAATCTTCCTCAGTGTCCGGTCACCTCTTCTCGTTGTGCAGCGTTTTTGTTTTTTTGCCACACTTTTTTCCTTCCCACAGACTTCCCACTGAGGTGCCTTGATACAGCACTCTGGGAACAGCCTATTCATTCAGAAATTTCTTTCTGTGTCTTACCCTCTCGCTTGAGGGTGTCAATGATGGCATTCTGGACAGCAGTCAGGTCGGCAGTCTTACCCATGATTGCGGTTTTGAGTAATGAACCAGGCTGGGAGTTTTTAAAAGCCTCAGGAATCTTTTGCAGGTGTTTAGAGTTAATTAGTTGATTCAGATGATTAGGTTAATAGCTCGTTTAGAGAACCTTTTCATGATATGCTAATTTTTTGAGATAGGAATTTTGGGTTTTCATGAGCTTTATGCCAAAATCATCAGTATTAAAACAATAAAAGACCTGAAATATTTCAGTTGGTGTGCAATGAATCTAAAATATATGAAAGTTTAATTTTTATCATTACATTATGGAAAATAATGAACTTTTTCACAATATGCTAAATTTTTTGAGAAGGACCTGTATATGATCGCTGCGTCCAGTGATTTAAATATTTTTCTGGATGCAACAGGAATGATTAACTGTATTGAAACAATCATTTGCTTTTTAATAGTTTGAAACTTATTAACTTCTGTGGGGAGAATAACATGGCTTAAAAGAATTACTTTTTTATTTTAGTATGTTCAGTTTATTATATTAAGTATTCATAATGTGAATTAAAGTGCACAATAATGAATTAGTTTTGTAACATTCTTTTAGGCAAGTTGAGTTTAAAGATTTGACTTAATCACTATGATTACATTAAGCAAAGCTGTTTATAAATGCCTTTTTAGAGACAAAACACTCACGTTTCCCTTTTATTGATGATGACTCAATGATTTTCACCTGTGGCATGATGTGTAAGCAGTCACGTGCACACATAGACATCAAATGGGACTTGAGCACCTGCCCTTTTATTTCCTCGAGAGAAAGTGCCCTTTTTTCTGAGTTTTTAAAAAATAAAATATTATGAATGAATATATGTGTGCGTGTGCGTTTAAGTTTGCGCACAGCTTTCCCTGTCAAACAAATAAAAAAATCAAAATATCAGGTCGGGTCTGGAAATGTTGAGACTCTGTGGAGTTCTGATGCTTCAGAACTGCTCTCCAGTTGTGTTTGTCTTGGTGTGGAGGTAAGTGGTGATGAGCAACAGACTAATAAGCTACCTGTCTGTGCCTCGAATTTACACCTAATTATCCAGAAGACAAAAGCTAAATATAGTTAATCCATGACTCATATGAGCTACCATATAAGTTAGCTAAAGTTCACCTGCAATAAGGAAGTCTAGGTTAGACCAGCGTTATTTCAATGCATGATTCTGTTTCCAGAAATGCATATAGAATGATCACGAAATTCAAGATATGGGGGCAGAAATGTATATATTTATATAATTTCATATAGTTAATCAGTATCATTCGATGACTGATGATTTTTTTAAAATAATTAGCAGCATGATTACAAATGTGATATTGATTTTATACAGCAGTTCAATAAACAAGAGTTTAATATTAAGACACTTACTTTAGACACAATATTTGCTGTTTTTGCTCTATTTCGCCAACAAATATAATTCCAATTGGCGTCTCTGAGCAACATAACGGTGTTCCGTTCCTGAATAAATAAACCGTTTAAATGATTCGGTTCAATCGCAATGACTCGCTTATTAACAGTGACTTGCTGCCACCTACTGGCGGTTTTAATTTCACATTTAAAATATCTTCTTTTTTATTTTTTTATAATGAAAAATATAAGTAATCAACGTTTTATGTTTAAAATATCAAAACAGTATTCATGTATTTGTAACTGCAGGTTAAAGCATTCATGTTCTGCATTAAACAGTGTGTAAAATGCCACTTCAGATGTTGCTTCTGTGTTTCCTTTGCATAACTAATATGAATTTTGTCATACTGATTTAATTTGATTGGTAACAGCCCAAATGACTTACTGATTCAAGTTAAAAATTTGACTGAAAAGATGATGCACATTTTTAGAAAAAATGGCTTTATAAAAGTAAATATGCCCATAAAAGGTAATAATCAATTTAATCTTACTGGAAAAGATTAATTTCTATCACTGCTGTGAACTGACTAGTTGGTATTGAGTGTCATTATCCAAGGTAATGGCTGAATTAATTCAGGATTACTGGATGTGCTAATATATGCACTGTAAAAAGTGACTGCCTGTCTCTTTTATAGAGTGCATAATGTTAGTAGTGATGCCTTAATGCCTGCTTGGATCCCATATGCCACTACTCTAGTTGCGGAGGAACTTTTGGTTTTCTCCCTCAGGCTCATGACTGGTTGGTATAATGTGTTTGTAATACTTATAATACTTCACTATTAAGAAGTGCTAACCTGCAAATGCTATCTTAGTTTAACTGTTTTAGTCTACCTGTTTTTGCCCTTAAATTTCATTTTATCAATGTAACCCCAATGTATAGATTAAGTTCATATTTTTGAGTTGAATAAAATCATATAATTATGTTACCACATGAGAAATTGTACGAATTCAATTAAGAAAAACACTTAAAAGGACTTCAAGGGCTTAACCTTAAGTGAAAACACTTTAATCATCCTCATTGCTGGGTTTCTCTCATATCTATCATATCTGTTCTGTGGTGAGTTATACAATCGAATCCTTTCATGATAACATACAGTATACATGCTGTTAATAATTTATTAACTGTGCAGTGTGAGATTCATCGGTCATAACAGAACTTTGTGAGATCACAATGAACAAAGAGTTACAGTTTTTTTAGTGGTTATAAAGAGCGCTCTTTGCAGTTTTCTAGGCTTATAATTCATTTAAAATGTAGAACTTTGTTTTTCGGCCACACACACGTTGCAAAGTTTTGGGAATGACATTTGCATATTTATGCGGGATTTGCTCTCAAAGTAGCAGTGATTGACAAAGTGATAACCATAGCAATAGACGGGACACATTATGTGATTATGTGCATTAAGACTAGAGCACCCTCACTAATTTCAGAAGCACCCTCAGTGATTATTTCTGGAACCTGGTTGATACGCTTTTATTGCATATACAAAAACAACAAAATACAAATGCACTAAATAAAATAATTTAATAAATGCATATTTACAATTTAAGCACTTAACTAAAGTAAGTATTAAATAATAAAATAATTAACTAGAGAAGGCTGACTTGACTATAATCGCCTTGCTTCCATTTAGTGAAAAAAGCCTACTCTTCACCTGAATTAGAAAAAAAGGGCTCCTCTCTGGTCTTCAGCGAGGACAACTTTTGAGCATACACGTATATCTGAGCGAGAGAGACAATTCATTAAAGAACCATGTATATTTAAAACTAATGTTCAGTTCTGTGTGAGTAAAGGAAATCTGAACGGGAGTGGAGATTCGTGCTCACGCATTACACGGATCACGTAACATTATACGCTTTCGGTATTTGTCATTAAGATCCCGCTATAGAAACCTCCTAAAATTAAGTATAAAAGCAGAGGATCCGCCACTGACAGATGCAGTTATAAATACTAAAAAACAAGCCTATTGCAAGATATCTGGTAGGGGAGGCACCTGGGGTGGCCAGCCACCATGTAGACCCACCCCTGCTTCTCTGCTAATCGGTGTGTTGCCACTGAATTGAAGTACCCCAATAACTATATGAGTTTGGTTTATATGACAGGTGGGTGTCTGCCGGTGAGGAGGATCAGGTGTGCAGCTGCTGTGACACAACCTGTGGCATTAGGAGTGGAAGTGATCAGCTTCTTAAAGGCATGTGATTAAATTTTTCAAGGGGGAATGTGTAGACTGCATGGTCACATACTTTTGTAATGTTTTTACTTTCTCTTTTGCAGATCTGCGATGGAATGGAGCATTTGTTGGACCCATCAGAATCCAGGATGGTTTTGTCCAATGTAACTTCACGGCACAATGGCAAAATGACGACAGGGGTCATCATCAAGAGAATCATTATCTTCATGGTGACAGGCATAGTGGGGGAGACCGTGATCGCTATGGGGAAAGGGATCTCCATAGTGACAGAGATCATCATAGTGACAACCGAAACGGTGAAGGGAGCCATAGGGACAGAGAGGGACGGTCAGAAAGAGATGGGGGTGAGAAGTCAGGGATAAAGACAGCTTCGCAGTTCCTGATCCCCCCAAACGTAAGAAAAGCAGATGGGACAATTAAAGTGTACCGGATAGAAGCAGTCAACTGTTCTTAGATCGGAACACACAACTGACCCAGTCTTCAGTGTCTTTACCTTTCTGCTTGTCTTTTTGTCTATATGTGAGATGAAGCTGTATTTAAAGGTGCCTAGGAGACTAGAGCTGCCCCATCATCCTTGTCATTTACCGGAAATAAATACATCCAATACAGGCTGTTTCAGCCATTTATAACTGTGATTTGGCAAGAAGAGTAAAATGCACCTTGAGCCTAAGTGTTGTGTTAAAGTGCATGTGCCTGTTCAGTGGCACACAAGTTGTTTCTTTCGGAAGAAACTAATAGAATCAGAAATGTTTTCATCCGGCTGTGTATCAGGAAATAATAACAAAAAATATATAC
This sequence comes from Cyprinus carpio, assembly GCF_018340385.1. Classification (NCBI taxonomy): domain Eukaryota; kingdom Metazoa; phylum Chordata; class Actinopteri; order Cypriniformes; family Cyprinidae; genus Cyprinus; species Cyprinus carpio. The sequence continues at coordinate 18,754,261 of NC_056574.1, read as the reverse complement.
ATTTCAGAACCTCTCTGTTAATAGTTGAATACTTTTTTATTACTATGCTGCTTCACAAACTATTTGTGAACTAAATAATTTTCTTTAAGACTTTAAGATTTTCCAGTGTTTTAATGTGTGCTGTCATGCTTCAAATACCACCATTTAAGTTCTTAATGTCAATTAATGAGCTTATCTTTATTCAGCACACCGAGCCGAGCACATCTGATATTAAAAATAAGCAATCATTTGGTTTGGCACCTAAATCAACATGTCCTTATATGAGGCATCATTTGTTCGGCGTAATAAGCAATCAATGACTTTCACCTGTGACATATTGATTGAGTAAATAGGCAGGTCCAGAGAAAAATAATGCTTGTCATGGTAGAGGTGGAGCCATGCTGATTTTCAGCTGTATAAATTTGGACGGTAAAGGCCTAATGCATCATTGAAACACAAGCTTAGCAACAATGGGGTTCTGGCAAATTGGATTAGGATTGGTGGTTTTTCTTACACTGGGCTACTCTGAAGCACTTTGGAGAAACAAAAGAAGTAGTAATTACCTTTTTATGCCTAGGGCGCTGTCAAAATTTCAGAAGATTGACTCCAGAATGCCACCAATTCCACAGAAATATGACCCTAGTAACCTTGTATTTACACCAGAGAAGTTTCCTGTCCAGAAACCAGCCAGGAGTGATTTTAAAAAGCCTTCTCAAGATGTTTTGGGTGTTCAGTCAAAAGAGCTGCTGCTGGGTCCAGTGCAAAAACTGACATGGAGATTTCCAAGCCTACCAGAAGAACCAACGCAGCCAAGTGTTCCCTTTAATTTGCGCCGTCCTGTCCCTGCCAAAAGTGTGGCAGCTCGGTGTGCTGAAAACTCTGTATATGTAGAGGTGATGCAAGATTTCTTTGGGAATGGGAAGCCACTGAAATCATCTGCTTTTACACTGGGAGGCTGTACTGCAACTGGAGAAGACACTTCTGCTCAAGTGCTCCTCTTTGAGTCAGAACTGCATGGATGTGGTAGTATACTAACTGTGAGGTTTCACCTTTTTCCTTTCGTAACATTTATGGTTCTGAATGGTTTCTGTAATGAACATGCTTCTACTCCATTTAGGTGACTGAAGATGAGCTTGTCTATACGTTCAAACTTGTGTACACCCCACAAGAGGTTTTATTTGGTGTTCCTATTGTTAGGAGCAATAGTGCGGTGGTTGGTATCGAGTGTCACTATTCAAGGTGAGGGCAGAATTCAAGGTTACTGGATGTACTAAACCCCATATAATGACCGTCTATCTAACTCCTCTGCAGAAAGCATAATGTGAGTAGCGATGCCTTAATGCCCAATTGGATCCCATATGCCGCTTCTAAAGCTGCAGAGGAGATCTTTGTGTTCTCCCTCAGGCTCATGACTGGTTGGTATATCAAACAGGTTCATAACACACCAGTGCTTGTGAACTTGTGCTAAAAGGTGTCTTTACAGATGACTGGCAATTCGAGAGACCTTCTAACCAGTACTTCCTGGGTGATATCATAAACATTGAGGCATCTGTACAGCCATACAGGCACGTTCCCATCCATGTATTTGTGGACAGCTGCATTGCTACAACAGTTCCTGATGCTGCGTCTATCCCCAGATACTCCTTTATTGAGAACAATGGGTAAGTGGTGCACCTCATGTTCCCACTCTCTAGAAGTATTGCAAGACTTCTAACTGGGTTCTCTTACCAGGTGCCTGGTTGATGCCAAGCTCACAGGCTCAAGGTCTCACTTTATGCCCCGAACTCAAGGTGATAAGCTGCGGTTTCAGCTGGAGACATTCAGGTTCCATCAAGCAGGCAGTGGACTGGTATGTGACAAGCTGTGCAACACTTTGTATAATGCTACCATGGTCTACAAACCACTGTCTTTGCAGGTCTACATCACATGCATATTGAAAGTGTCTACAGCAACTCCTCCTACTCCAATAAGTCCTGAACAGAAAGCTTGTTCTTTCTCTGCTAATAAGTAAGCCCCCCCCCCCCCCCAAATAAGTATACAGGTGACTTGGGGATTGCCTTAACTTAAGGGTTTGTCTTGTCAGGTGGGTATCCGCAGATGGTTCTGACCAGGTGTGTGCCTGCTGTGACACCTTCTGTAGTACCAGAAATGGACGTGATCCGATGATTAAAGGTCTGGGTTTTTTTTTTTTTTTTTCTTCCATTCTCCCTATGCACTGCTTTTCTCACTATCTGTTTGTTTCTCAGATCTGTGGTGGGATAAAGCATCTGTTGGACCCATTAATGTCAAGGAATATGGCCATGGACAAAAAATGACTGGAAGTGCCATGTGATTTGTTTAAAATAAAAAATTAGTCTTAATAGGATTTTGATCTCTTGTCTACAACTTTGTATCCCATTCTGTGGCCTTGCTGCTCTCCAGCATGAGCTACATTTAGCAGACACTTTTACCCAAAGTGACTTAGAGTGCATTCAGGCTAACTTTTTTTTTTTTTAGTTTTTTTTTTTTAAACCTAACATGTGTTCCTGGGAATCAAACCTGCAACCTTTTCCGCTGCTAATGCAATGCTCTACCACTGAGCCACAGGAACACTGAACTACAAAGTCCCTGTAACCTACCCACAGTTCCTATAACCCCACAGTTTGGGGGATAAATGTGTAACGCTCTAGTACATGGTGACTAAATGCTGCTAGAAGCCTTACTTCAGTGCAAATGCCGGGGTCAGACTGACAATTTAAGGGTGTTTCAGTGGCAACCACATCCTTTGAATACTAGATAAGGACCCATCTGGAATGCAGTGAAAAGTGTGTGGTGGCACTTTAAATTTCTTCACTGCTGAATAATGTAGCATCTAGAAATGCATGCACTTCCTCTTGCTTCACTAATTGCCATCAAATGCAAGGCCCTGATACTTGCAGACAAAAGTCACTGGATAGATTTGCAAGGCTACCATGTAAGATCAAGCTGGCAAACCCTACCTGGATTGGCTGAATTATGTACTTTTGAGTAAAAATGGGGTTTTATCAATTTAAAGTTGTTTACAGGTTAACACAATGTGCACTTCAAGAATCAGGTTTTGGTTTTTCTGGTGTGAGGTGATCTGTGCTTTATTACATTCAAACAAATTCTGAATCACTTTGCTGTCTGCAGTCTGTCATTCATTTGAAAGCAGCTGATTCAAATTCCCACTAAAACCCTTCTTGCCATGTTATTTTTTTTTCCAGAAATAAATGTATAAATACATAATGGGGGTGTCAAAGTTCCTGAAGAACCAGAGTTTAGCTTCCTTCAACCCTGTTTAAACAAACCTGATCCAGCTAATTTAAGTCCTTCAGGCTTTTTGAAAACTACGTGGTTTGTGTGTTGGAGCAGGATTGGAACTAAACTCCAAACTAAGTTTGACACCCCTGATGTATAATGTGTAAGTGTATATATAAATGTTCCAATTAATAAGAGTAAATGAAACTTCCAACAAAATATCTGGGGTAACATTTTTAAAAGTAATGATTAAAAATATAGAAAATACAATGGGCTGCTTGTGTATGAGGTTTTCAAAGTGTTCCTGGAGCCTCACCAGCGGTATGTTTCTTTTTATGACACCCAGTTAAAGTCGTGGAGTACTCCACTAATCAACAGAGTTAATTCAGCTGGTTTATGTCCAAAATAAGGGAGACCGCAAAATAAATCCTCTTTTAAAATAAAAAAATTCAATATGTGTTTTAAAAGATGCCAATGGTGTTGAGGCAAGCAGTATTTGAGATGTTATTGGTGTTTGTTGTTGGTTAGTTAACGTTTGACTTGTAAATATGGTCCATCTATGTAATTTAATTCATGACAAGTCAATTGTTTTACAATGTATGGTAAATATTCTTATATGTAACAGAATGATTTTATATAATGTGCCTTAAGCATATAATTTCTAATATATGTGTTCCAACATTGAGCATTTGTATAGCGATGCTATGTATATACACCTATATGATCGCTGCATCCAGTGATTAATTTTTTTTTTCTGGATGCAACATGAATGATTCATTAACTGTATTGAAACATTCATTTGCTTTTTAATAGTTTGTAACTTATTAACTTCTGTGGGGAGAATAACATGGCTTAAAGAATTACCTTTTATTTTAGTATGTTCAGTTTATTATATTAAGTATTCATAATGTGAATTAAAGTGCACAATAATGAATTAGTTTGTAACATTCTTTTAGGCAAGTTGAGTTTAAAGATTTGACTTAATCACTATGATTACATTAAGCAAAGCTGTTTATAAATTGCCTTTTTAGAGACAAAACACTCACGTTTCCCTTTTATTGATGATGACTCAATGATTTTCACCTGTGGCATGATGTGTAAGCAGTCACGTGCACACATAGACATCAAATGGGACTTGAGCACCTGCCCTTTTATTTCCTCGAGAGAAAGTGCACCCTTTTTTTCTGAGTTCTTTTATTTTGTCTTATTTTTTTATGAATGCATATATGTGTGGCGTGTGCGTTTAAGTTTGCACAGCTTTCCCTGTCAAACAAATAATAATAATTTAAATAAATTATTGTATGTATATATGTGCGTGTGTGTGTTTTTGAGATTATGTGGAGTTCTGATGGTTCAGAACTGCTCTCCAGTTGTGTTTGTCTTGGTGTGGAGGTAAGTGGTGATGAGCAACAGACTAATAAGCTACCTGTCTGTTGCCTCGAATTTACACCTAATTATCCAGAAGACAAAAGCTAAATATATTTAATTTGTCTCGCTAACATCCATGACTCATATGAGCTACCATATAAGTTAGCTAAAGTTCAGCTGCAATAAGGAAGTCTAGGTCAGACCAGCGCTAGTTTTTTCAATGCATGATTCAGTTTATTAAAATGCATAAGAATGATCACGAAATTCAAGATTTGGGGGCAGAAATGTATATATTTATATAATTTCATATAGTTAGTCAGTATTCATTCGATTGACTGACGTTTTTGATGACTGACGCAAAAAGCAGCATGATTACAAATATTGATTTTATACAGCAGTTCAATAAACAAGAGTTTTTTAATCTTAAGACACTTACTTTAGACACAATATTGGCTGTCTTTGCTCTATTTCGACAACAAATATAATTCCAATTTGCGTCTCTGAGCAAACATAACAGTGTTTCGTTCCTGAATAAATAAACCGTTTAAATGATTCGGTTCAATCGCAATGACTCGCTTATTAACAGTGACTTGCTGCCACCTACTGGCGGTTTTAATTTCACATTTAAAATATCTTCTTTTAATTTTTATTTTTTTTTATATATAATTTAAAATGTCAGTAATCAACGTTTTTGTTTAAAATATAAAAACAGTATTAATGTATTTGTAACTGCCGGTTAAAGCATTCATGTTCTGCATTAAACCGTGTGTTGTGTTTTAAAATGCCACTTCAGATGTCGCGTCTGTTTCCTTTGCATTGCAAATGTGAATTTTGTCATACTGATTTCATTTGATTGGTAACAGCCCAATGACTTACTGATTCAAGTTAAAAATTTGACTGAAAAAGATGATGCACATTTTTAGAAAAAAATGGCTTTATAAAAGTAAATATGCCCATTAAAAGGTAATAGTCAATTTAATCTTACTGGAAAAGATTAATTTCTATCACTGCTGTGAACTGACTAGTTGGTTATTGAGTGTCATTATCCAAGGTAATGGCTGAATTCATTCAGGATTACTGGATGTGCTAATATATGCACTGTAAAAAGTGACTGCCTGTCTCTTTTATAGAGTGCATAATGTGAGTAGTGATGCCTTAATGCCTGCTTGGATCCCATATGCCACTACTAGTTGCGAGGAACTTTTGGTTTTCTCCACTCAGGCTTCATGACTGGATGGTATAATGTATGTGTTTGTAATACTTATCATACTTCACTATTAAAGAATTGCTAACCTGCAAATGCTATCTTATTTTAACTGTTTTAGTCTACCTGTTTTAGCCCTTAAATTTCATTTTATCAATGTAACCCAATGTATAGATTAAGTTCATATTTTTGAGTTGAATAAAATCATATAATTATGTTACCACATGAGAAATTGTACGAATTCAATTAAGAAAAACACTTAAAAAGGACTTCAAGGGCTTAACTTAAGTGAAAACACTTTAATCACCTCATCTCTCATATCTAAAGGCACGCTACACACCAATTTTTGTTCTGTGCTGAGTTATACAATCGAATCCTTTCACGATAACATACAGTATACACGCTGTTAATAATTTATTAACTGTGCAGTGTGAGATTCATCGGTCATAACAGAACTTTGTGAGATCCACAATGAACAACGAGTTACAGTTTTTAGTGGGTCTATAAAGAGCGCTCTTGCAGCAGTTTTCTAGGCTTAAATTCATTTAAATGTAGAATAGAACTTTGTTTTTCGGCCACACCACACGTTGCAAAGTTTCGGGAGGACATTTGAATTTATGCGGGGATGCTCCAAAGTTTAGCCAGTGATTGACAAGTGATGTTACTGCCGCCATCGTGGTGACAACTTCAGCAGGGCCGATAAAGTTTACATTTTCGACTGATATTTAGTGACACAGATGAAGTTTTTTAAATGCTCCTCTGCCTCTTTAATGTAAATTAGCTAAGCAGGAGGACTCTGTGGAAACTTTACGTTAACAGCAAGCTATCTTGAAGTACAAAAAGAAAAGTGAGGCAACACTAAAGACGGAGGTTGTATTATAACAGTATTTTGAAGTGAATATTTTGTTTTCATTTAAAGTTTTTGGCTGTTAGAACCGCGGAACGTCGGAGGTGTCTTGGAGTTATTTTCTGGCGGTTACCGTCATCTGAGGAAACTGGTAAGCTAACATCAATTCAATGAGGAAAAGCTGGTGATTATTATACCAACGTTGACTCTTATATTAAAACGTTAACATTATCTGAAAACTGTCATTTCTATATTTTTGATTTTTGGGTGAACTATCCCAGTCAAGATGGTTGCGCAGTTTGTGTGCAAACACTGCAAGTTATCTGTGCGAACGCATTACAGATTTTACCACCATATCATAATGCATAGGAACCTGGCCAATTTTAGGTTCAATTGTGGTTTGCCGACTTTTTCCTTGTAGTATTGTCGCCACGTACTGGGGGTTTTAATTTAATATTTAAAGCATCACTTTGTTTTTACCATCATTGCATATTTCTCTATTGAATTTATTTATTTTTTTATTTAAAGCATTATTTATTACATTGTAAATGTAAAAAAAGCAAATATTAGGAGCAAATATTGACCTTACTGAAAAGGTGTGACTGCAGAGGGGGTTACGCAGATGGATGTTAAAAGCCTCTGTGGGTTACAACTCTAAAAAAAGTTTGAGAACCAGTGGCTCAGGAGACAACACATCCCAGCATAAGCATTCCCAATAAAATTATCTAAATTCCACAAACCACTGTGTTTTTTAACAGAGAAAAGAAGCAAAAATAGGCTACACTATGTTTGATTTGCTGGCTTGGCAGAGAAAGCACTCAAAGAGCCGTCCCTTTATAATCACCTAAAAGAGTGTCCTTCATTTTATTTGTGCAACCTCACAAAGTTTCATTATAATCTGTCTAATCTATTTTATAATCTGTTCACAATGTATAATTAGTTATTTATTTACTTCACATAGTACATATTGCTTTTTAATGCTTTATCAAAGTGCATACAGCTTTACCATGTTATGACTGTTGGGGAAATCAGTGAGCCTTGATAAATGTGTGTTTTTCTTGTCCTTCTGTAGGTTCATTCTGGAGAATAAACCCTGATGGCAATCACAGATCAGCCGGGCATCTGGAAAAAGGATGCAGAGAAAAAATCGCCAGCCTGAATCCCCCTTGTGGCATCTTTCATCAGAGAGCTTGTTGAATTGGACAAGAGCCTTATTGAGAGAGAACACCATCAAAAAAAAATGCTTTTACTGTTAGATCTTTTGCCAATGGTTTATTCTGCTAAATCAGCATGTTTAAACTTGTTGGTCGATGTTACAAATACATTGGATGAATTTAAACAGCATCTTGTAGAATGTAATTTTTAAAGTACATGTTAAATAATGAAATGAGTTAAACAATGAAAACAGCACATTTTAATGACAAATGTTCATGAGAACTTATGAACTTGTTAAATCCCAAACTGTAACCATATTACAAATACACAGGATGAATTCAAACACATGTAATAGATATACTTGTTGAACTAAATGTTAAATAATGAAATAGTTAAACAATGAAACAGCATATTTTAATGACAAATGTTCATGAGAACTTATGAATTTTTTTGGGGAGTAAAAAACTTATAGTTTACAGCTAGTGGTTTTTCATTAGATAAGAAACATCAGCTACACCTGTTGTTAATTTCATTAATTGTTTTGTCTTTTGTGTTTGGTTTTGTTGTTTGTTTTCGAGTATTTGAGTTCTATGTTAAATAAAAACTTTGACTGCCAGGATAGATCCGCTTTCATCAACTTTATTGCAACCTTGGCACCTGTGACATGTAGATTAAAATTTTAATTAATTTTGTAATAATAAAGTAAATGAAGCTAAAACTCAAATCTACAAAAAAAGTCTAATTAAATAAATAAAATACAGTAATTTGTAATTGTAAAATGAAAAAAACAGTACTCATACTCAGAATAATAATACAATATACAGCAAGATATTATCAGTATATTAAAAATGCAGTACTTGTACTGTGAATTGAAAAATGGCTGGCACTCGTGACTGTAAATATTAATACAGTATGTATTTATTATTATTACTGTAAATGAAATTACAGTAATGATATTGTAGAATATTCTTATAGGGTAACTTACTGGCATCCAGCTGCCAGTAAGTTACTGTAAAATTTACAGCAACCTTTTTACAGTGTTGATACGCTTTTATTGCATACAAAAACAACAAAATACAAATGCACTAAATAAAATAATTTAATAACTGCATATTTACAATTTAAGCACTTAACTAAAGTAAGTATTAAATAATAAAATAACTAACTAGAGAAGGCTGACTTGACTATAATCGCCTTGTTTCCATTTAGTGAAAAAAGCCTACTCTTCACCTGAATTAGAAAAAAAGGGCTCCTCTCTGGTCTTCAGCGAGGACAAATTTTGAGCATACACGTATATCTGAGCGAGAGAGACAGTTCATTAAAGAACCATGTATATTTAAAAAGGCATGTTCAGTTTTGTGTGAGTAAAGGAAATCTGAATGGGAGTGGAGATTCGTGCTCACGCATTACACGGATCACGTAACATTATACGCTTTCGGTATTTGTAGAAAAGGCCCCAAAGTTATGTTAGTGTTGCTATTTTTTAGTGGGTTTGTCAGTAATTTTTTGTCCGATTCACTTTTTACTCCCGTTTATTCAGTGCTTGTAATAGGTGTAGCAAAGCGTCGCACTGGTTTGTATATTATATCTGACGTCACGCAGTAGTATGCAGTACGATAGAGATGGTCAGTTGGTTGTCACGCAGTTAGTATTCAGGATAATAGAGAGCATCGGTCGGTTAAATTATAATTGTGAGTGACACTTTCCTCAGCGTGTGCGTGAATGAGAAAAGTAAGTAAATCTGCTGCATTACTTGTGATATTGTATTTCTTTGACAGCTGTTGTTTTCTGATATTCGATATGGATGAGAGTTAGGAGTTTAGGTCGTTACACGACCGTTAGTGTTAGATATATCCACGTTGGCGTGCGTTACTTTCTAGCTTCGGTCCACCCTGACTCAGTACGTCGGGTTAAATGGGTCCACATCGATGTTTTAGACATGTTTAATACTTTATTCAATACTTGTTGTTATGAATGTTAGTAGTACTCTGTGGCTGGAGTAAAATATGAAGTGGTGTTAAATATCATTATCTGGACCGCTATTGATGCTTTAAAGTATATCATAGATGACAGTAAGTTCTATCTACGTTATTGATAACTTAATGCATGGTAGAAAATCTGAGAAGCATTTGAATCCTTTCTCTCTGCTTAGTTTTTAGGGTTTAAGAGATATAGTCATATTCTGACTACTGTTTATTTTATGTTTTGTAATGTGTATTAGTGCTTAGGAGGAATGAGTGTATGCATATGTTTCCTTTATTCATTTGTATTTGTTCTCTCTTTATAGAAACCACACTCGAAATTACACTCACCTTTCCTACTCACTCATACAAAGAAAGAGGAAGGGAATAATAAGAATAGAATAATAAGGGAGTATCTCTCAGCTCTTCATTTCATACTCTGGAATATTTGGCCTTAAGTGGTGTTCTGGCCCGTACACCTGGAAGTGAACCTGGTGATAAACCCAGAATTAGCATGAACTGGCGTCTACCCATTATCTTCACTTCAAATGATGTGGAAGTTTCAAATTTCAATATTTTATTCAAAATACAACATATATGACATATCAAATGTTTAAACTCAGAAAATTCATAATTTTAAGTGAAAAATAAGTTGATTTTAAATTTCATGGCATCAACACATCTCAGAAAAGTTGGGAGAGGCCATGTTTACCACTGTGTGGCATCCCCTCTTCTTTTTATAACAGTCTGCACATGTCTGGGGACTGAGAACAAGTTGCTCAAGTTTAGGAATGGGAATGTTGTCCTATTCTTGTCTAATACAGGCTTCCCCTAGTTGCTCCAACTGTCTTAGGTCATCTTGGTGGCATCTTCCTCTTTTGCAGTCGGCCAAATGTTTACTCTATGGGTGAAAGATCTGGACTGAGCTGGCCATTTCAGTACCCAGATCCTTTTTTCTCTGCCAGCCATGATGTTTTGCAATTGATGCAGTATGTGGTCTGGCATTGTCATGTTGAGCAATGCAGTAAT
>NC_056574.1:18742212-18742328 GCF_018340385.1 Cyprinus carpio | reverse complement strand
AAAAAATCAATCAATCAATCCTGCTCCTCTTCCTCTCTTCTCTCCTACTGCTGCTCCTCCTCCTTTCTCCTCCTCCTTTCTTCTCCTCCTGCTGCTGCTCCTCCTCTCTCCTCATC
>NC_056574.1:18739088-18741727 GCF_018340385.1 Cyprinus carpio | reverse complement strand
CGTATCCCCCCTTAAGATTGGAAGTATTGGTTTGGCCCAGTCTGAAACACACACACACACACACACACACACACACACACACACAGACAGACACACAGCTGCGTTCCGCTGCAGCTGAGCGGCCGGCTACAGGCCGGTACGGTAGCGTATCATATAAAATAAATAATAATAATAAAAAATTTGACCACCGGCCGATTCGGCCTGAAATGGACCGGCCGTTCGGGATTGTTCCCGGTATTCCCGATTGCCAATCCGTCCCTGACGTGTTGGATTTTAAGTGGCAACCACATCCTTCGCATACTAGATAAGGACCCATCTGGAATGCAGTGAAAAAGTGTGTATGGTGGCAACTGGTTTTCCATTTTAAGTGTCTTCACTGCTGCATAATGTAGCATCTAGAAATGCATGCGCTGCCTCTTATCTTGCTTCACTAGTTGCCATCAAATGCAAGGCCCTGATACTTGCAGACAAAAGTCACTGGACACATTTGCAAGGCTACCATGTAAGCTCAAGTCTTACCAGGTTAACACAATGTGCGCTTCAAGAATCAGGTTTTGGTTTTTCTGGTGTGAGGTGATCTGTGCTTTATTACATTCAAACAAATTCTGAATCACTTTGCTGTCTGCAGTCTGTCATTCATTTGAAAGCAGCTGATTCAAATTCCCACTAAAACCCTTCTTGCCATGTTATTCTGTCCAGAAATAAATGTATAAATACATAATGGGGGTGTCAAAGTTCCTGAAGAACCAGAGTTTAGCTTCAAACCTGTTTAAACAAACCTGATCCAGCTAATTTAAGTCCTTCAGGCTTTTTGAAAACTATGTGGTTTGTGTGTTGGAGCAGGATTGGAACTAAACTCCAAACTAAGTTTGACACCCCTGATGTATAATGTGTAAGTGTATATATAAATTTTCCAATGAATAAGAGTAAATGAAACTTCCAACAAAATATCTGGGATAACATTTTCAAAAGTAATGACTAAAAACAAAGAAAATAAAGTTAATTCAGCTGGTTTATGTCCAAAATAAGGGAGACTGCAAAATAAATCCTCTTTAAAAATAAAAAAAATTCAATATGTGTTTTAAAAGATGCCAATGGTGTTGAGGCAAGCAGTATTTGAGATGTTATTGGTGTTTGTTGTTGGTTAGTTAACGTTTGACTTGTAAATATGGTCCATCTATGTAATTTAATTCATGACAAGTCAATTGTTTTACAATGTATGGTAAATATTCTTATATGTAACAGTATGATTTTATATAACGTGCCTTAAGCATACAATTTCTAATATGTGTTCCAACATTGAGCATTTGTATAGCGATGCTATATACACCTATATGATCGCTGCATCCAGTGATTTAAATATTTTTCTGGATGCAACAGGAATGATTAACTGTATTGAAACAATTTTCTTTTTAATAGTTTGTAACTTATTAACTTCTGTGGGGAGAATAACATGGCTTAAAATAGTGCTTCCCAAACCTCTCCTGAAGGACCCCCTGGCCTGCACATTTTGTATGTCTCCCTAATCAGACGCACCCTCTACTAAGGAGGTGATGAGTGGAATCAGGTGAGTTAGATAAGAGAGACATACAAAAGGTGCAGGGCAGGGGGGCCTCCAGGACAGGTTTGGGAAGCACTGGTTTTGAGTGTTATTTTTTTATTTAGATAAGAGAGACATACAAAAAGTGCAGGGCAGATGTAAATTAAAGTGCACACAATGAATTAGTTTGTAACATTCTTTTAGGCAAGTTGAGTTTAAAGATTTGACTTAATCACTATGATTATACAGTATTAAGCAAAATTGTTTATAAATGTCATTTAAGAACACAAAACACTCACGTTTCCCTTTAATCGATGACGACTCAATGATTTTCACCTGTGGCATGTGTAAGCAGTCACGTGCACACATAGACATCAAATGGGACTTGAGCACCTGCCCTTTTTTTCCTTTCCTCAGAGAAAGTGCCCTTTTTCCCCTGAGTTTTTAAAAAATATAAAATTTATGGAATGTATATGTGGTGCGTTTAAGTTTGCCGCCCTAGCTTTCGCCCCCTGTCAACACATAAAAAATCAAAATATCCGTCGGGTTCTGGAAATTTGAGACTCTGGTATTCTGATGCTTCAGAACTGCTCTCCAGTGTGTGTTTTGTCTTGGTTAGGAGGTAGAGTGGTGATGAGCAACAGACTAATAAGCTACCTGTCTGTGCCTCGAATTTACACCTAATTATCCAGAAGACAAAAGCTAAATATAGTTAATTTGTCTCGCTAACATCCATGACTCATATGAGCTACCATATAAGTTAGCTAAAGTTCACCTGCAATAAGGAAGTCTAGGTTAGACCAGCGTTATTTCAATGCATGATTCTGTTTATTAAAATGCATATAGAATGATCACGAAATTCAAGATATGGGGGCAGAAATGTATATATTTATATAATTTCATATAGTTAATCAGTATCATTCGATGACTGATGTTTTTTTCCACCAAAAAGCAGCATGATTACAAATGTGATATTGATTTTATACAGCAGTTCAATAAACAAGAGTTTAATATTAAGTCACTTACTTTAGACACAATATTGGCTGTTTTTGCAAATATTATACAAATATAATTCCAATTGGCGTCTCTGAGCAACATA
>NC_056574.1:18728074-18739076 GCF_018340385.1 Cyprinus carpio | reverse complement strand
AGCCTGATTACAAAGGTGGATATTGATTTTATCCAGCAGTTCAATAACAAGAGTTTAATGTAAGTCACTTACTTTAGACCACAATATTGGCTGTTTTTGCAAATATTATACAAATAATTCCAATTGGCGTCTTGAGCACCATAACGGTGTTTCGTTCCTGACTGAATCAACCGTTTAATGATTCGGGTCAATCGCAATGACTCACTGATTAACAGTGACTTGCTGCCACCTACTTGCGATTTTAATTTCACATTTAAAATATCTTCTTTTTTATTTTTTTTTGAATGTAAACTATACGGTAATCAACGTTTTATGTTTAAAATATCAAAACAGTATTAATGTATTTGTAACTGCAGGTTAAAGCATTCATGTTCTGCATTAAACAGTGTGTAAAATGCCACTTCAGATGTCGCTTCTTGTTTTCTTGGGCATAACTAATATGAATTTTGTCATACTGAGTGGCGAGTGTGAGTGTGGTAACACCCAAAAATACGTTACTGATTCAAGTGTAAAAATTTAACTGAAAGAGATTCACATTTTTAGAAAAAAGGCTTTATAAGTAAATATGCCCATAAGGTAATAATCAAGTTAACTTACTGAAGATTACTTCTACACTGCTGTGCACTGACCTAGTTGTTATTGAGTGTCATTATCCAGGTAATGGCTGAATTCATCAGTATACTGGATGTGCTAATATATGCACTGTAAAAAAAAAGTGACTGCCTGTACTCTTTATAGAGTGCATAATGTGGAGTAGTGATGCCTTAATGCGGCTGGCTCCTATTATTGCCCTACTCTAGTTTTGCGGAAGGAACTTTTGGTTTTCTCCCACAGCTCATGACTGATGTATATGTATGGTTTGTAATACTTAAAGAGTACTTCAACTTTTACGAGTGCTAACCTGCAAATGCTAGCTTAGTTTTAACTGTTTTAGTCTACCTGGTTTTAGCCCTTAAATTTCATTTTATCATGTACCCCAATGGATAGATGAAGTTCATACTTTTTGGAGTGTGATAAATCATATACTTATGTTACCACATATAATTGTACGAATTCAAGAAGAAAAACACTAAAAGGACTTCCAGGGTTTAACTTAAGTGAAACCCTTTAATCACTCCCTCATTGCTGGTTTTCTCTCATAGCTATCATATCTGTTCTGTGCTGAGTTATACAATCGATCCTTTCACGATAACATTATACATATGGCGGGAAAGAATTTATTCTGTGCAGTGGGAGATCGCGTCATAACAAACTTGTGAGATCACAATGAACAAAGAGTAACAGTTTTTTTCGTGGTTAGAAAGAGGCTCTTGCAGTGTTCTAGCTTATAATTCATTTAAAATTGAACTTTGTTTTTCGGCCACACCACGTGGCAAAGTTTCGGAATGACATTTGCATATTTATGCGGGATTTGCTTCAAAGGCGCAGTGATTGACAAGTGATTAACCATATCAATAGACGGGACACATTATGTGTTATGTGCATTAAGACGAGAGCACCCTCACTAATTTCAGAAGCACCCTCCGTGATTTTTCTGGAACCTGTTGGATACTCTTTTATTGCAAAAAAAACAACAAAATACAAATGCACTAATAAATACTTAATAACTGTCTTTACAATTTAGCACTTAAAACTAAAGTAAGCTATTAAATAATAAAATAACTAACAGAGAGGCTGAACTTGCTAAATCGCCTTGCCTTCCATTTAGTGAAAAAAGCCTACTCCTTTACCTGAATTAGAAAAAAAGGGCTCCCTCTGGTCTTTCAGCGAGGACACTTTTGAGGGGCATACACTTATATCTGAGCGAGAGTAGACAATTCATTAAAGAACCTGTATATTTAAAACTAATGTTCATTTTTGTTGTGAGTACAAGGAAATGCTGAACGGGAGTGAGAGTTCGTCTCACGCCTTACACGGATCACGTACCATTTATAACGCCTTATCGGTAATTTGTCATTCAGATCCCGCTATAAAACCCTCCTAAAAGTAAGGTTAAAGCAGAGGATCCGCCACTGACAGATGCATACGGTTATAAATCCTAAACAATCCTATTGCAAGCTAATCTGGTAGGGGAGGCACCTGGGGTGGCCACCCCATGTAGACCCACCTGCTCTCTGCTAATCGGTGGTGGTGCCACTGAATTGAAGTACCCCAATAACATATGATTTTGTTTATATGACCGGTGGCGTGTCGGCGGGGAGGAGGATCAGGGTGTGCAGCTGCTGTACCCAACCTGTGGCATTAGGATGGAAGTTGATCAGCTTCTAAAGTTGCATGTGATTAAATTTTTCAGGGGATGTGTGACTGCATGGTCACATACTTTGTAATGTTTTTATACTTCTCTTTTGCGAATCTGCGATGGAATGGATCATTTGTTGGACCCCATCAGAAGCCAGGATGGTTTTGGTCCATGTAACCTCCTGCACTGGCAAAATGATGACAGGGGTCAGCATCAGAGAATCCTTATTTCATGGTGACATGCATGTGGGGGTACCGTGGATCGCTTATGGGGGAAGGACCGCCATAGTGACAGAGATCTCATGTGACAACCGAAACGGTGGAAGGGAGCCATAGGACAGAGAGGGACGTGTCAGAAGAGATGGGGGTGAGAAGTCAGACCATAAAGTACAGCTTCACAGTTCCTGATCACCGCCACAACCGTCAGAAAAGCAGATGGGACAATTAAATTGTACAGGATAGAAGCAGTCACTGTTCTTAGATCAGAACACTACAACTGACCCAGTCTCGTGTTTTACCTTTGCTGCTTGGGGTCCTTTTTGTCTATATAGTATGAAGCTGTATTTAAAGGGCCTAGAGACTAGAGCTACCCCATCATCCTTGTCATTTACCGGAAATAAATACATCCAATACAGGCTGTTTCAGCCATTTATAACTGTGATTTGGCAAGATGAGTAAAATGCACCTTGAGCCTAAGGTTGCGTTAGTGCATTTGCCTGTTCATTGGCACACAATTGTTCTTCGGAAGAAACTAATAGAATGAGAATGTTTTCATTCCGCTGTGTATCATGATAACAAAAACCAATATAGATATTCAGAATCCTCTTTGTTAATAGGTTGCATACTTTTTTTATTACTATGCTGCTTTACAAACTATGTTGGAACAAAATATTTATTTTAAGACTTTAAGATTTCCCAGTGTTTTAATGTCGGTGCGTCATGTTTTCTCTGCTGTCTCTACCATTTCAGTCTTATGTCAATTAATGAGCTTATCTTTTGCTTATCCCTGTTTAATATTTGAATTTTACAATGTTTTTTTAGTCGTCGGTTTCGATTTTTGCTGTGCTGTCTAGCAATGTATTTCACCATTGAAACAATGAAGGTCTACATAATCTACACACACTAGCAACTTAGTCCTAACACAGTTTGGAAATGGGGAGAAAACATACAGTGAATCGACAATACAATCGATGTGCTGTTGTGATCTTGCATTTGCTCCATTTAGGTCTCTTGTGATGATTGATGTGCTGATGTGAGGCACATTGTGTAACAATCTAAATGCTGACTGTAGAAAGCGATCTTTATTATTGTGGATACGGTGGTGTACAATTCTGTCTGTGGTCCATGTTTATGAATTAATAAAAATATAGAGGCCACAAAAGAGGTTGTGTTTCAGAGAATTGGTGTCATTTGGATATTGAAAATAAGCAATAATTTGGTTTTGGGCCCTTAAATCAACATGTGTCCTTATATGGCGGCGTCATTTGTTCCGAGTAATAAGCTTAATCCAATGACTTTCACCTGTGACATAATTGATTGAGTAAATAGGCAGGGCCAGAGACAAACAATGATTGTCATTGTAGAGGTGGAGCCATGCTGATTTTTCAGCTGTATAAATTTGGGCGGTAGAGGCCTAATGCATCAAATTGAAACACAAGCTTAGCAATAATTGGGTTCTAGCAAGTTGGAGTAGGATTGGTGGTTGTTCTGGCACTGGAGTTTACTCTAGAGCACTTTGGATGAACAAAAAGCAGTAGTAACTACTTTTTTATGCCTAGGGCTCTATCCAAAAGTTCAGAAGACTGACTCCAGAATGCCACCAATTCTACGAAATATAACCTAAGTACCCAGCACTTGTAAACTCCAAAAACTTCCTGCTTCCGTTTCATGTCCAGAAACCAGCCCGGAGTGATTTTTAAAAAAGCCTTCTCAAGATGTTTGTTGTTCAGTCCAAAAGAGCTGCTGCTGGTCCAGTGAAAAAACTGACATGGAGATTTACCAAGCCTCCAGAAGACCCAACGCAGCCAAGTGTTCCCTTTAATTTGCTCCATCCTGTCCCCTGCCAAAGTTTTTGCGGCCCGATGTCTGAAAACTCTGTATATGTGGAGTGATGCAAGTTTCTTTGGATGGGAAAGCCACTGAGTCTATCTGCTTTTTACACTGGGAGGCTGACGCATGGAGACGACCCTTCTGCTCAAGTGCTCCTCTTTGAGTCAGAACTGCATGGGAGGTGGTAGTAATACTAACTGTGCGGTTGTCACCTTTTCCTTTCATAACACTTATGGTTCTGAATGGTTTCGTGTAAGACATGCTTCTACCCATTTAGGTGACTGAATATGAGCTTGTGTATACGTTCGAACTTGTGTACACCCCACAAGAGGTTTTATATGGTGTTCCTATTGTTAGGAGCAGTAGTGCAGTGGTTGGTATCGCGTGTCACTATTCAAGGTGAGGGCAGAATTCAAGGTTACTGGATGTACTAAACCCCATATAATGACCATCTATCTAACTCCCTTGCAGAAAGCATAATGTGAGTAGCGATGCCTTAATGCCCAATTGGATCCCATATGCCGCTTCTAAAGCTGCAGAGGAGATCTTTGTGTTCTCCCTCAGGCTCATGACTGGTTGGTATATCAAACAAGTTCATAACACACCAGTGCTTGTGAACTTGTGCTAAAAGGTGTCTTTGCAGATGACTGGCAATTCGAGAGACCTTCTAACCAGTACTTCCTGGGTGATATCATAAACATTGAGGCGTCTGTACAGCCATACAACCACGTTCCCATCCGTGTATTTGTGGACAGCTGCGTTGCTACAACAGTTCCTGATGCTGCATCTATCCCCAGATACTCCTTTATTGAGAACAATGGGTAAGTGGTGCACCTCATGTGTCCCACTCTCTAGAAGTATTGCAAGACTTCTAACTGGTTTCTCTTACCAGGTGCCTAGTTGATGCCAAACTCACAGGCTCAAGGTCTCACTTTATGCCCCGAACTCAAGGTGATAAGCTGCGGTTTCAGCTGGAGACATTCAGGTTCCATCAAGCAGGCAGTGGACTGGTATGTGACAAGCTGTGCAACACTTTGTATAATGGTACCATGGTCTACAAACAACTGTCTTTGCAGATCTACATGACATGCATATTGAAAGTGGCTGCAGCAACTTCTCCTGCTCCAAATAAGTCCTGAACAAAAGCTTTGTTCATTCTCTGCTAATGGGTAAGCCCCCCCCCCCCCCCCCTAAGTGTAACATGTGCTTGGGATTCCTACACTTAAGGGTTTGGTCTTGTCAGTGGTATCCGCAGATGATCTGAACCGGTGTGTGGCTGCTGTGACACCACCTTTAGTACCAAAGTGAGACGTGATCCAATGATGTAAAGGTCCGCTGGATCTATTTTTTTTTTTCTTTTTCATTTCTCTCCCTAGCACTGCTCTTCTACTATGCCCGTTTTGTTTCCGCAATCTGGGGGGGATAAAGCAATCGGTTGGAACCCATTATGTCAGGAATTGGCCATGGACAAAAAAATGAAACTGGAAGTGCCAGGGGATTTGTTAATAAATAAATTTAGCCTTAATCTGTTTTTGATCGTTTGTCTACAACTGTTTTATCCTATTCCTGTGTCTTTCCTAGCTCTCCAGCAGAAACCAAAACTCCCTGTAATCTATACACCCACAACCTGTTGACTCTGGTCTTTCATTTGAAAGCCTGTTCAAACTCCCATTCCTTAAAAACCTTTCTGAAGTTAATCTACACAATGCGTAAATAATGGGATGTCAAAGTTCCGGAGAAACGAGTTTAGCTTCAACTCAGTTTAACAAACTGATCCAGCTAGATTTGAGTCCTTCAGGTTTCTGAAACCGACAGGGTTGTGTTGGATCAGGTTGAACAAACTCGCCGAGCTGAGAAGCCCTTCAGGGACAGAGTTTGACACCCGGCCCTGATATAGTTTTTTTCTCAACCAATAAAAGTAACTAAACTGCCAGTGAAACATTTGTGGTAAATTATGTAGTGACTAATTAAGAAAGAAAATACAATGGTGCTGCTGGTGTATGAGGTTTTCAAACTGTTCCTGGCCTCCCTGCGTCCTAGTTCTTATTGTGACAACCCATTAAAGTCATGGAGTACTCAACTCATCAATGGAGTTAATTCTTGGGTTTACATCCAAAATGAGGGAACTGCAAAATAAGTCTTTAAAAAGAAAATGTTTTAAAAAAATGTCCAATGTGTAAGCAGTATTTGGGATGGTGTTGGTTTAATCTTAAGCACTAGGCACGCAGCCGAAACCAGGATTTCTTGGAGTTCTTCAAAAATGACCGTAACAGGTCTGTACCAGCAGCACAAATGTTTCCATTGTGGATGCCTGTCAGGATTGACTATAAAAGCCTTCTCAAGATGTTTTGGGGGGTGTTCAGTCAAAAGAAGCTGTTGCTGAGTCCCAGTAGCGAAATGACAGTTTTCCAATCCTACCAAAGACCCACCGCAGCCAAACGTTCCTTTTGATTGCGCTATCCTGTTCCTGCCAAAGTGTAGTAGCTCGATGCAGGGAAGAATTCAATATTTGGAAGGTGTTGAAGACTTTGGCACTGGACAACTACTATGCCCTCTGCTTTTACACTGGAGGCTTTATTGCAACCTAGAGAGGATCCTTCTGCTCAAGTGCTCAGCTTTGATCGAACTGTATGGGTGGGTGCAGCACACTCAATAGTGATGTCATGGTTGTTTTTGTGGTGTAGGTTCTGTGGGCTTCATATGGTTTCCTAATTGTCAGGCTGTGGTTAGTGTTGATTTCACTATCCAGGTAAGGTTAAATTCAGGAGTGTTAGATATCCGAATACAGTTAAATCACCATTGTTGTGTGACTACCTTGGACACACACCATACTCCTGTCCCACCCACTTTTGTAACACAAAGTTACGCCACTGGATATGCTGCCATAGTGTGCCCCCCCCCCTAACAACTGTCTTTGCAGGTCTATAACATCACATCAGTGAAGGTGGCCTGCAGATCCCCCCAAGACAACAGTCCCTTAGCAAGTGAGCAGAAAGCTTGTTAATTCTCTGCTAAGGGGTATGTTAACCAGAGACTCAGATGTTAGTGTAAATGAGGCTGTGGCAAGTAATATTGTTTGTTTTGGCAGGTGGGTTTCTGCAATGAACTGACCAGTTGTATGGCTGCTGCAGACACAACCTGTAGCTCAGGTGGAAGTGATCAGCTTCTTACAGTATAACTAAGACCCCAATTATTATTATACTTGTTATTTAAGAGGCTTTTTCACAATTTGTTTTGTTCTTCAGATCTATGTGGGAAAGAACCTCTTTGGGCCTATCATGTTAAGAATATACTATGGACAAAATGTTTAACTGATGTTAGCTTACATTCATTCATCATTGGTTCTGAATATGAATCATGGCCTTTGACTTCTAACATCTCTCTCAAAAAAAAAAGAAGAGAAAAAAAAAGAAGGGGGGGGGTCCCCCCCCCCCATAAGTGTACGGTGCTTGGGGGTTGCCTTTAACATTAAAGGTTGTGTCTTGTCGGATGGGTATCCTCAGATGAGTTCTGTAAACCAGTTGTGTGGTCTTCTTGTAACACCACCTGTAGTACCCGAAAAGTGGACGTAGATCCAATGATTAAAGGTCTGGATCTATTTTTTTTTTCTTTTTCATTTCTCTCCCTAGGCACTGCTCTTCTCACTATCTGTTTGTTTCTCAGATCTGTGGTGGGATAAAGCATCTGTTGGACCCATTAATGTCAAGGAATATGGCCATGGACAAAAAATGACTGGAAGTGCCATGTGATTTGTTAATAAATAAATTTAGCCTTAATAGGTTTTGTGATCTCTTGTCTACAACTGTTTGTATCCTATTCTGTGGCTTTACTGCTCTCCAGCATGAACCACAAACTCCCTGTAATCTACCCACAACCTGTTGACCTCTGGTCTTTCATTTGAAAGCAGCTGGTTCAAACTCCCCAATTCCTTAAAACCTTTCTGAATGTTAATCTACACATGCGTAAATAATGGGATGTCATAGTTCCTGGAGAACCAGAGTTTAGCTTCAACTCAGTTTAAACAAACCTGATCCAGCTAATTTGAGTCCTTCAGGCTTTCTGAAACCAACATGGTTTGTGTTGGAGCAGGATTGAAACCAAACTCTGCAGAGCTGAAGCCCTTCAGGGACAGAGTTTGACACCCCTGATATAAGTTTTTCTCAAACCAATAAAAGTAAACTAAACTTCAGTGAAACATTTGTGGTAATATGAATATGTAGTGACTAATTAATAAAAAGAAAAATACAATGGGCTGCTTGCTTGTGTATGAGGTTTTCAAACTGTTCCTGGAGCCTCCCTGCCAGTCTATTTCTTTATTGGACACATTAAAGTCATGGAGTACTCAACTAATCAATGGAGTTAATTCAGCTGGGTTACATCCAAAATGAGGAGACTGCAAAATAAGTCTTTAAAAAGAAAATGTTTAAAAAAAAAAAATGCCACAATGGGGTAAGCAGTATTTGGGATGGTGTTGGTTTATCTTTAAGCAACTAACGGCAGCAGCCCTAAACCAGGATTTCTTGGAGTTCTTCTAAAAATATGGCCATTAGAATAGTCCTGTACCAGCATCACAAAGGTTTCCAGTGTGGATGCCTGTCAGGAGTAACTATGAGAAGCCTTCTCAAGATGTTTTGGGTGTTCAGTCAAAAGAGCTGTTGCTGAGTCAATGTAGCTTGAAAAACCGACAGTTTTCCAAGCCTACCAGAAGAACCACCACGGCCAAAAGCGTTCCTTTCTTTGAGTTGCGCTATCCTGTTCTTTTACCAAGAGTGTAGTAGCTCGATGCAGGGGAGAATTCAATATATGTGGGGAGGTGTTGAAAAGACTTTGGCGCTGGACAACTACTAATGCCCTCTGCTTTTACACTGGGAGGCTGTGTTGCAACTAGAGAGGATCCTTCTGCTCAAGTGCTCATCTTTTGAGTCGGAACTGTATGGGTGTGGCAACACACCAATAGTGATGTTATATGGTTGTTTTATGTGTGTAGGTTTCTGTGGGCTTCATATGGTGGTCCACTATTGTCAGGAGCTGTGTTTAGTGTTGACTTTCACTATCAAGGTAAGGATTAAATTCAGGATTGTTAGATGTCAGAATACAGATTCGTTCACTCAGTTGTGGGGGACTACCTTGACACACACCACATACCCTGCTTTTCCAATCTAATTTCTTGAGAGAAACAAAGTTAAGCCACTGGATATGCTGCCATAGTGTGCTAACAACTGTCTTTGCATGCCTACATCACATACATTGTGAAGGTGGCTGCAGAATCCACATGAACAAGTCCTGAGCAAAGTGAGCTAAGAAAGCTTGTTAATTCTCTGCTAATGGAGTATGTTAACCAAGACTCAAGATGTTAGTGTAAATGAGGCTGTGCAAAGTAATTATTGGTTTGTTTGGCAAGGTGGGTTTCTGCAGATGGCTCTGACCAGGTGTACATGGCTGCTGCAACACAGCCTGTAGCATCAGGAGTGGAAGTGATCAGCTACTTGCCAGGTATAAACTAAGACCCCAATTATTAGCTATAATTGTTATTTCAAGATGCTTTTTCACAATTTGTTTGTTCTTCAGATCTATGGGTGGGGAAAGAACCTCTTTGGGCCCCTATCAGTGTTAAGGAATATTACTATGGACAAATTTAACTGATGTAGCGTACATTCATTCATTGGTTCTGAATTAATGAATCATGGCTAGTTGAATCTAAAACAATGCACATTCCTTGGCTAAAACCCAAAGCTTTTAGCCCCTGAACTCATGCAGAGTAAATCAAACTCTCTGCAAGCTGAATGACCGGCCTGGTGCCAGCAGGGCTGGGTTTAAATTCCTGACCAGGTAAGTAAAACTTTATTACCCAACTGGGAGAAACAGAAAAAGCTAGCTTGCTAGGAATTCTTGTAAGGAACAAGGAAAGTAAAATGTATTCTAAATGTATTATTGACGTGTATTTCCTTTTTGTTGCTTAGATGTCTTCCATATCAAATTGGAGTATCTGCAATTTTATAGATGTGTTAATGGAAACTTTAGAAATGTGTGTAGTTCTGCATATAAGATGTAACTTTATGTTTTCTCCTACCTTTACCTGTCATTCTTGTTATCTGTTTAACCGTCTTGCTTTGACGAACCACTCATACATAGGAAATAACAGTAAAAATGTATTGTGGGGCTTATACCATCTTGCTGGAATATAACTGCTGAATTCTGACAGCACATAGCTCACTCAGTGGAACATGCTCCCCCAGAGACAAAGGAACTTTTTTCCGGCTTCAGATCATGGTGGTTCATTTGGTTGTTGGTGCGAATTCAGCGGTTATATTCAACTGGGCTCTTTAATTCCAAGGCTCTTACGACACACTATTGTCTCTTCGATAACTAGACTATTAAACAGCAAAATATTTTAGGCAGGAGAAAACATAAAGACCCATATCTGAGCTTACGACTAAAAGATTTGAATAACACACGACTAAAACTGGGCTATTTGTATGGAAATCACAAAAGAAAATGCAATCAGCCATTTAGAAACCATTTACTTTGTTCTACAGAACTACAACAACTTCAGACTTAAATAAGGTCAGTGACAGTATGTTGCTTTTAGAAGTTGTTACTACGTAATTCGAGGCCGCTTTGGGTTTTAATAGTGTTCAACGACCATATTCGACAATTCAGAACAATGAATGGTGTACGCTTACATCAATTAAGAACGTCATGGCTCTCCACTTAA
>NC_056574.1:18726953-18727073 GCF_018340385.1 Cyprinus carpio | reverse complement strand
GTTAAGAATGAAACCATATTTAAAAACATGATATTAATAATGTTTAAGCGCCACGCGCTTCACATGGATGTTTATATATCTATAGCGCGTGGGCGTAGTGATGCGCGGGTTACCCGCGGG
>NC_056574.1:18726773-18726837 GCF_018340385.1 Cyprinus carpio | reverse complement strand
TGATCGACGATACACGATATTATCGTTCATGGGTGGAGCAAGAGAGAGACTCTTTATTTTTGTC
>NC_056574.1:18726470-18726668 GCF_018340385.1 Cyprinus carpio | reverse complement strand
TCATATCGCGCTGGCTAGTTCATATGTAGTCGGATGTACCTGTCATATCGCGCGTCCTGTGACAAATTTGCCGCATCTGCGCACGTTTATTACTTAATATTTGTTGTCGATAAGACTTGCTTACATTTCATTTTATTCATATGGATTACTTTATTACTTAATATTTGTTGTCGATAAGACTTGCTTAGTTTAAAAGTA
>NC_056574.1:18663253-18726445 GCF_018340385.1 Cyprinus carpio | reverse complement strand
GAGAAAGATATCACAACCGAGGCTGTGAAAAAGCTGTGGGGGGCAACAGATTTGGCGCTAAGTGCTACCAAACATACTGCCCGAGCAGTGAACCGCTCTATGACGGGGATGTTAACGGTCGAGCGCCACCTTGGCTAATCTCGCCGACATTACAGAAAACCTGAGTTGGACAGCAAAAGCCTCTCGTCCTCAATCCCCTTACAGCAGTTCCTGATACTTCTGCTGTTCATCAGGGACTGTTCCCCTCCACTAGAGAGCGCTGTTGGACTGCTAATGCACATCCAACCCTCTCACTGCAGTCCCCACGCTCTAACATTGACTGTCTCGCAGCAAAGGCACCTCGAGCATCAATGGAAAGAGCTATCACTTGAGCGCCCCCTCAGACACTCTGCACAATCCAGCCTTCAGAGTTTGAGGGACGGCACAAGAGGCTGACAAAGACAGCCTGTTTATGACGGCTCACACAGCTGCCGTGTTCTCGCTAGCAGCGGGGCCCAATGTTTATCTTGTTGGATAAAGTCCTGCCGTGGATACGCTTCAGGATTATACACAAACAAAACACAGCGACTTTGACGCATGCGCTTCCCTTCCTGTTCGTCAGGGACTGTGCCCTCCCCGAGAGCGCTGTTGGACTGCTAATGCACATCCAACCCTCTCACTGCAGTCCCCATGCTCTAACATTGACTGTCTCGCAGCAAAGGCACCTCGAGCATCATTGGACTGAGCTATCACTTGAGTGCCCCCTCAGACACTCTGCACAATCCAGCCTTCAGAGTTTGAGGGATGGCACAAGAGGCTGACAAAGACAGCCCGTTTATGACGGCTCACACAGCTGCCGCGTTCTCGCTAGCAGCGGGGCCCTATGTTTATCTTGTTGGATTAAATCCTGCCGTGGATACGCTTCAGGATTATACACAACGAAACGCAGCGACTTTGACGCATGCGCTTCCCTTCCTGTTCGTCAGGGACTGTGCCCTCCCACTGGAGAGCGCTGTTGGACTGCTAATGCACATCCAACCCTCTCACTCTACAGTCCCCACGCTCTAACATTGACTGTCTCGCAGCAAAGGCACCTCGAGCATCATTGGATCGAGCTATCACTTGAGCGCCCCCTCAGACGCTCTGCACAATCCAGCCTTCAGAGTTTGAGGGACGGCACAAGAGGCTGATTAAGACGGCCCGTTTATGACGGCCCACACAGCTGCCATAAGCACGCTAGCGGCGTGGCCTGATGTTAATTTTGTTGGATTTAATCCTGCCGTGGATACGCTTCAGGATTATACACAACGAAATGCAGCGACCAAAGGAAATCGTGCTTGCTGCGGCAGGAGCGTCTCTGCTGGGAATAGGGGCTATAAGTACACCCCTCTCAGATGGAGTCAGGTTTTACAGCCGCTATTTTTTGTCTTAAAAAAAAAAAAAAAAAAGTGGCAATTTACGCTGTTTTGAATCTTGCACTCAGGATGAGGAAAGAAATCAAGATGTTAACGGGTAAAGTCTATTCTGTCTCAGATTCAACCAAAGAGTTGGTTTGTCACGATCGATCTGAAGGATGCATATTTTCATATTCAGATCATCAAGAGACACAGGAAGTTCCTCAGATTCGCTTTAGAGGGCAAAGCGTATCAATACCGTGTTCTTCCCTTCGGCTTAGCCTTGGCTCATCGAGTAATTTCGAAATGCATGGACGCAGTTCTGGCCCTATTGTGGCTCCAGGGCGTTCGCGTATTGAATTACCTGGATGATTGGCTGGTGTTAGCACAATCGCAGACTCAAGCACACTCCCAT
This sequence comes from Cyprinus carpio, assembly GCF_018340385.1. NCBI lineage: Eukaryota > Metazoa > Chordata > Actinopteri > Cypriniformes > Cyprinidae > Cyprinus > Cyprinus carpio. The sequence goes on along the minus strand of NC_056574.1, from coordinate 18,724,657 downwards.
TGGGATCTTGTGCTGAATCATCTAAACAGCCTGGGCTTATGCACAAATTTCCAGAAGTGTGTTTTTAATTCCCTCTCAGCGGATAACCTTCTGGAAATAGACTTGGACTCTTGCGCGATGACAACAGACTATCTCTCCCGCGTGTTCAGTCTCTCACGTCATGCCTGCGCCATTTCATAGCAGGTCGCGCAGTGACGGTGAGTTTGTGCCTCAGACTTTTGGGTCTATGATAGCAGCATCCCCTGTAATCCGTCTAGGCTTGCTTCACATGCGCCCATTTTCAGTGGTGGATGAAAAGCCAAAACATTTCACCCCGTTGTTTTCCGCATTGTACGATTTCGGTGACACGGAGGTGTGTTTATGTCGATAAAACCATGGATGTCAGCTAAATTCCTTCAACTGGAGTTCAGCTGGGGATTCGTGCTTCCCGCGAGACTGGCACGACTGACGTGTCTTTGATCAGTTGGGGAACTGTTTGTCAAGGACGCCCAGCTCACGGAGCATGGACGACGACACAACGCGGCTGGCATATAAACAGGTTGGAATTGCTGGCAGTTTTTATAGCTCTCTAGTATTTCTTGAATCTGCTGATCAGCCGTCATGTACTACTCAGGTCAGACAACATGGCGGTTGTGTCGTATCTGAATCAGCAAGGAGGATTATGCTCTCACCCCCTGTGCAGGCTGGCGAGGATAATTCTTCTTTGGTCTCAGAACAGATTTCTGTCGATCCGAGTGGTTCATGTCCCCGGGCACTTGAACTTCGGAACGGATTTGTTCTCCGGACAGAGCCTGGAGCAAGGGGACTGGAGGTTGCACCCCCAAATGGACAGTGTGGAGCCACACACCCGTGGTTTGCGGATCTGGTAAATCTGTAGCGGGCTCTCCGTGGAGATTCCCCCAAGACAGGACTTACTATCGCAAGCACGAGGGATGACTTGGCACCCAAGGCCAGATCTATGGAAGCTGTGGGCGTGGCCTTTGAGCGGAGTGAGTTTATATGTCCCGGTTTTTCAGTTGGAAACCACCGAGACTATAATGAATTCTAGGGCAGTTTCTACGAGACGCTTTATGCTTTCGAATGGAAACTGTTTTCTGCCTGATGTGGAATTCATAATTTAGATCCAGTTTACTGCCCCGTGGCTTCAGTACTGGAGTTTCTTCAAGACAGTTTTTCTGATGAAGTAACACCAGCCTCTCTTGAAGTTTACGTGGCAGCCATTTCAGCTAACCACGTATATATAGATGGTACTTCAGTGGGCCATCATCCGCTGGTCTGTTGCTTATACAGGGTTTGTGACGGCTAAGGCCTTTCCCGCCCTGCACGAGTTCCTTCATGGAATTTATTCTTGTGTTGCAAGGTCTATCAGAACATCCGTTTGAGCCCTTGAAAAATAAATAAATAAATAAATCCTACTTAAAGACAGTTCTTCTTGTGGCTTTATCCTCCCTCATGAGAGTTGGGGATTTGCAGGCTCTTCTGTTTGGCCCTCGTGCATGGATTTTTCACCAGGGTTTGTGGAAGTACTGCTGCAACCGAGACCTAATTATGTCCCTAAGGTCGCCTCGAACCCCTTTCACTTTTAACAAGTGGTCTTGGAAGCTTTACTCCCTGCTGAGGCGGGGCTAGGAGATCTGAGTCTTTTCCCTGTCAGAGTGCTGAAGACTTATGTTGAACGAACAGCTCCATGGCGTGAGTCCGACCAGCTGTTGTCTGTTAGGACGCAAAATAGAGGCTGTGCTGTCACAAAGCAGCGCATGTCCCATTGGTTGGTGGAGACTATATCTTTAGCCTATGAGGCGCGCGCCCTTAGAAATTAGAGCTCATTCCACAAGAGCAGTGGTTTCATCGAAATCATTTCTCAGTGGATCTTCTATATATGATGTCTGTGCTGCGGCAGGATGGTCCTCTCCGAGCACTTTTGTCAAGTTTTACAGTCTGGATGTGAAGATGGCTCCTGGCTCCCGGGTTCTATCCGCTTGAGCAGATGCTTTCCTTGGATCCCAACTATCAGGTACGTCAGGCGTTATGGTATAGGGTTCCCATACGTTGACGTCACCGCAGCATCGAAGTGACCTATGAAAGGGAACATCTCGGTTACGTATGTAACCACGGTTCCCTGAATAGCGAACGAGATGCTGCGGTCCCGGCCGTTCCGTACCTTGATAGCATTTCTTCAGTTCATGAAATCTGAGCGAAATAGCGCGCGGCACTCAGGTATACATGCGTAAGGCGGTGCCAAGCGCTATTTGGCCAATAAAATTGGCGGGATGGTATAGGGCTTCAGACATTCGTCACACCGAAAGGTATTCCCATACGGTGACGTCACCGCAGCATCTCGTTCCCTATTCAGGGAACCGTGGTTACATACGTAACCGAGATGTTATTTTCGGCAATATGCCACAAAACGCCTATATGCATAGACTGAACAAAAAATAATTTATATTTTTCAAAATGTGCAGAAAATAGTACAAACTCTGCTAAAGTGAATGTTTTGAACAAGTATCAACTTAAACATTATTAAAAAAAAACAAACAAACAAAAAAAACACATTATTTTAGCTTAAGGTATTGTATCTATGGTCCTCTGTGGGCCTTTTACCCCGTGCTGGGGCGCCTCTTCCCCCGTGTTGGGTAAAAGGCCCCTCTTGCCACCTCATACATTTATAGGATTTTTAAACAAAACAAATAACTTGAATTGTTTATTTTCACACAAAATCAGTTGCTCCATCAATAGTCAATACAAACATATTTTTGTATTTATTATTTTGCATGTATTATTTTGAAATATAACATATTTTAGGCGCAGTGAATAGCACAGTTTTTCTTAAGGTGTGCCTTTAGCCCCGTTGTACCCTACCTCCCGCGTTCCTGCAATGTGTGTCCTGCTCCCGTATATGGCATATAATTTTTGCACATCAGTGAGCCGCTATCAATATGCGGGGTAATTAAATAGGCAAATCTCGCGGTAGTGGGGGTTTTACCCTAACCGGAGATTTGCGTCCCGCGGGAACCCAATCCCAAAGTCTAGCGCATTAACCTATGGAGAAGCAGTGCTAATTAGGCTATCAGTCTCAATGCCGGGAAAGTGCAAATTCAATGGGATTTACAATAAAAAGAGATTTACAAAATAATTTTAATAAATGTTATAACAACATTTAGCAGCTTTTTATTAATTAAAAAATTGAGACATTCTTAATTTAAAAATCTTAAATTTTGTACAAGAACTACAGCAAAAACCAGTGTAATGCATTTTTTATCAATATTTCAGAAACTGCATTTGAATATTAGCAGTATTGAATTTAATGGATTTCAAGTCCTTTAAACACGACTGTCTAAAACGGTTCAAATTAAAATAAAATAAAATAAAATAAAACCTACACATTCAAAACATCATTACTCTGACATTTCTTTATGTAAATATTAAGTGTAAGTGAAATGGTAAGTACAGTAAGGACTTTCATGATGTTATGTGCTGGGGGTGTGAATTTCAAAGGTGCTTGATTTAATAAAATGGTACTTTAAAAAGTCCTTGAAAGTCCTTGAATCTGGTGTTCATGAAAGAGTGGGAACCTTGATAAAAAGCATCACCATGTGTTAAATAGGCTGGCAAAATTCTAGAAGCATGCTAAAACATGCTAGCAACACTTAGCTCAGTGTTAAAGCATGCTATTAATGCAGTAAAATAGAACATTACTGTAACTCAAGCAAACATTGTCCAATCTGCCTCAAACTTCACAAGTTTGATTAGAGTCCTGGCCTGAAGACATTTACATGTTCATATTTGGTTATAGCTATAGCGCCACCTACTGGCAACAGGAAGTGACATGTTTTTCACTTATATGTACTATTAGCAAACAAAAAAATATACTATTGTGTGCTAAACATGCTAGAAATATTCCCAAACATGCTTAAAACATTTAACTAAGTGCTAAAGCATTCTATTAATACTATGAAACAGGAAGTTGTTGTAACTCAGGCAAGCAATGTCCGATCTGCCCCAAACTTCATATGTTTGATAGGTGTTATGCCCTGAACAAACACCCATTCCCAAATTCAGTTATAGACATAGCGCCACCTGCTTGTAACAGGAAGTGACATGGTTAACACTGTAATGGACTCCCAGGAACATATTAAAAAGTGTCAACAAGTGTTAAATAGCCTGGCAACATGCTAGAAACATACTTATACATGCTAGTAGCACTTAGCTAAGTGCTAAAGCATGCTACTCATGCCGTAAAAAAGGAAATTGCTGTAACTCAGGCAAGCAATGATCAATCTGCCTCAAACTTCAAACGTTTGAGAAGAGTCCTGTCCGGAACACATCAACATGCCCTTATTCGGGTTATAGTCATAGCACCACCTACTGGCAACAGGAAGTGTCATGTTTAACACTGTTATGGACTCCTGGCAACATGTTAAAAACATACTAAAACATGCTAGTAGCACTTAGCTAAGTGCTAAAGCATGCTACTAATGCAGTGAAAAAGGAAGTTGCTGTAACTCAGGCTAGCAATATCCGATCTGCCCCAAACTTCACACGTTTCACAAGAGTCCTGTCCTGAACACATCAACATGTCTGTCTTTGATTATAGTCATAGCGTCACCTGATTGCAACAGGAAGTGGCATGTTTAACACTGTTATGGACTTCTTGCAAAATAAAAAAAGCATCAACATGTGTTAAATAGGCTGGCAAAATTCTAGAGGCATGCTTAAACATGCTAGCAACACTTAGCTCAGTGTTAAAGCATGCTATTAATGCAATGAAGTAGAACATTACTGTTACTCGTGCATACAATGTACAATCTGGCTTAAGCTTCACAAGTTTGATTAGAGTCCTGGCCTGAAGATATCTACATGCTCATATTTGGTTATACTTATAGTGCCACCTACTGACAACAGGAAGTGACATGTTTTAATACTTTTATGCACTATTAGCAACACCGTAAAATATGCCATTGTGTGCTAATCATGCTAGAAATATTCTCAAACATGCTAGCAACTAGTGCTGGGCGGTATACCGGTTTACACCGAAAACCGGTGTATATTTTCGTTACGATGTTAATTTTTAATATACCGCCATACCGATGTATTTATTTACTCAACGTTCGGAACGTTATGCTGCGCCGCGGTCGTGGCACACTGTTTCAGACGGACCCTTTATAATGTTGCACTTGTAAGCAGCGACAGCGGTAAACACAGTAGTGCTCTGGTGTTACGTTATAATGCCTGTTTCACACATACTCCGTCTGCAGTGCGTGTGCGTTGCGTATTTTTTTTACGCACCCATGTTAAGGGTTTCCATCGTTCATACTGCACGAGGTTGTGGTCCATCAGTGCGTTCCAGGAGCGGTGCGTCTGCAGCAGTGCAGCGAACGTTTATGTACCGAGTCTATTTTTGCTGTGATGCACGCGCTGAATTAAAGCGCATTGTTCGCAGGAAAAATTAACATGGATTGACACGGCAGTCATTTCACAATAAATGTATACTAATTAAATACTAATTAAAGCTGTTTCACAAGCAACACATTGGTTTTTGGCTAGGTTTAAAACAAGAAAAAGAGCACTTTTAGATAAACAAGGAAAACAATATATATATTCACTTTTATGGAGGCAGAAAAAAAAGTTCATTAAGACCCGTGGGATTGCTTGTGATAAAGATTTAAATGCAAAAGGCACGAGACTGTTTCTGTCTGTGGTGTTTTAATTTGAAATATTTTAACAAGAAAAGTAGGCTAATTATTGTGTTTAAATGTTTTGCTGCTTGCTTGAGCAGCTTATTATACAAACCTAGAAGTAAAATGCATGTATAATGCGTTGTTTATATTTGAGTTTAAACTAATGTCTATAACTATGAAAGATTGTTACTGTTCTGTGATAAAAGACTCACAATGCTAAAAAAAAAAAAAAAAAAAAAAAAAAAAAAAAAAATATATATATATATATATATATATATATATATATATATATATATATATATATATATATATATATATATATATATATATGTATAATATGTGTTTTTTTTTTACATGATATGAAATCAAAACAATGAACAAATGTTGTGTTTGTGGACTAAACAGCCGTGAATCAGTAGCGGACTGCAAACGCGTCCCACTGCAGACGGAGTATGTGTGAAACAGGCGTTACAGGGAAGATGGATGCTGCAGAACTAGTAGAACATGACACAGAAGAACTTGTGCCAAAAAGAGGAGCCTGGTCTGTTGTTTGGAGGGTTTTTGGTTTCCAAAAATCCGACGTCGACCAAACAACCATTTTATGCAAGTACTGTCGGGCTAAAAGCACGTCTTGGAATATCAACCAGAATGCGTTGTACACCTGATTATACAATAAAAAAAAAAAAAAAAAAACCCATAAACCGGCAAACCAACATAAAAAAAAAAAAAAACATAAAATAAATTTTCAAACAAACCACCAATAACAACAAGCAACACTTACTATGTGCTAAAGGATGCTATTAATAGTATGAAACAGGAAGTTGTTGTAACTCTTGCATACAATGCCCAATCTGCCCCAAATTTCACACATTTTATAAGAGTCCTGGCCTGAACACATCTAAAGGCCAATATTCAATTATAATTATAGGGCCACCTGCTGGCAACAGGAAATAACTTATTTTAAACTAACTTAAACATGAAATGTCTGATCTGCCCTAAACTTCACATGTTTGAAAAGATTCCTAATCTCAACAGATTTTAAGTCCAATATTTCAGTTATAAACATACCGCCACCTGCTGGCGACAGGAAATTACTTGTTTTAAACTAACTTAAACATGCAATATCCGGTCTGCCCAAAGTTCTTGTATTTGATATGGGTCCTGGCCTGAACTCATCTTTAGGCCAATATTTGTTTATAGTCTTAGCGCCACCTGCTGGCAACAGGAAATTACTTCTTTTACACTAACTTAAACATGCAATGTCTGATCTGCCCGAAACTTTGCATGTTTGGTAAGAGTCCTGGCCTGAAGACATTTACATGACGATATTCAGTTATAATCATAGCGCCACCAGTTGGCAGCAAGAAATTTGGCACAAATATTTACCTTTTTATAAGCATATGGCCCAACGTTCGCTGTTCTCCTATGGCCACCGGTTGGTGGTGAGCCCGGGTGCGAGGGCCCTTTCATCGCTGCTTGCAGCTTTAATTCTTAAGTTATACCTTAAGCATTAAAACATGTTTCCCAAAGCGATCAGTTAAGTCTACCTTCTGTATGTCACACTTTCGTAAGGTTGGTCTGGCCCAATCTTAGCTATACCTTATCACTGTTGACAGTTCATAGTTCTTTACATCTCAGTCTATTCAAATAAAATTCTGATGTTTTAATACACCCAGTGTTAAACTAGGCTAACTGATATGTTTTCATTAACAAAGAAAAAAAACTGTCTTTAGACTGATAGTTAGACCATTAGACAGTAAAGGCTTAGGCGTCTATTTAAAGGGAATGATTGTGGTGGGGAGTTTGGTAAAATCAGAGCTGATCCTCCCTATACGCAAAGTATGTATGTTGCGTAGGGCCCCCGAAACGCCAGGGGTTTTGTTTTTGATTTTGACCAATGGTTATGAAAACATGAATGTTCCTTTTGGGTACACTGTTACCCTTTCTATGTAACATCCAAATCAGTCAAATCATGTAACGTGACATGTAAAATACAGTCTCCTGCTGTTCTTGCTCAATACTAAAAAATTCATTAAATTTGCACTGAGCCGTGGAAGAGACACTGTTTCCTAAGTGCTTTCCATATGCGCAATTCGAGATGGACTGAAACACGATCAAATATTGGCTACTTTGCGCTTTGTATATGTCAAAATATCCCTCTTGGTGAGTTTTCACTAAACACAGTCAGTTATGTCTTTAGTGAAAATAAATGTAATGTCTGTTTTGGGGTTTTGGTTTCATGTTCTTGTTTTCATGTCTTTTATTTTGTAATTTGATTTATGCTGTTTGTGTCATGCTTCCCTTGCCCTCATGTATCTCTGCCTTGTGTATGTGTCATGTTCTGATTGGTTTATTGTCTTGTCATTTGATTTATCAGTTCTGTTTACTCATTGGTTGTCTTAGTCATGTGCCTTGTTCCCCATTGGTTTGTTCATGTCATGTGACCTGTATTGTTTGTTATAAGTAGTCATGTTTTTGCCATTTGGGCCTTGTCGTGTATTAACGTATGGACCTGCTGTTGGTGAGTCAAGTCTGTTTTAGTCACGTCTGTTCATGCCATGACAAGTCTGTTCATACCTCGTCAAGTCTTTGTTTATTGTTTGGATTTTGGATTGCGCCTTATAAATAAACTGCACTTAGGTTCATCTACGCTCCCCTTCAGTGGACTACTCATTACAGAATACACGACCATACCATGAACCCAGCAGTTGCCCTCCTTGGACTACGTCAGGGGAATCATGCCATTGAGGATTATGTTCAGGGCTTTTGTGGATTGTACCATTTGGTGGCTTTTAACGATGTGGCCCTTAAGGACATTTTTCGACTGGGTTTAAATGAACCCATTCGTTCTCAGTTGCCTGGGGGGGGAGATCCATTGGTCACTGGAACAGTATATAGCCTTTGAGTGGATACTTTTACTGTGGGTGTCGTGGAGGAGGAACACAACACTTCCTCAAAGTCTGCTCCCATCATGCCTGCCAAGCCCAGGTCAACTCGCATCACGACTGCCAAGCCACAGCCTGCTCACATCATGTCTACTACGCCAAAGCCTGCTAATGTCGAGCCTGCTACTCCAGGACTTGCTCACAACATGCCAGTTAAGTCACCGATTACTCATATCATGTCTACCAAGTCAAAGCCTGATCACATCATGTCTACCAAGCCAGAGTACGCTAACATCATGTCTGCTACCCCAGGGTTTGCTCACGTCATGCCTGCTATGCCAAGTCTTCATGTCACGTCTGCCAAGCCAGAGCCTGCTCACATCATGCCAGTCACGCAAGAGATTCTTCACAACATGGCCACCATGGCTTCCTGCTCTGCCTGCACCGCCTGGCCACCCCACTAGGCCTGCTCCGCCATGGTTCCCCGCTAGGCCTGCCATGCCATGGTTCCATATTGCTCTGGATCTGCTCCATGGCCCAGGTCCCCCTCTGCTCCATGGTCTGTCACTGCTCCACTGCCCAGGTCCCCCTCTGCTCCATGGTATGTCACTGCTCCACGGCCCAGGTCCCCCTCTGCTCCATGGTCTGTTCCTCCCCCACTCCACTACCCTCCTGGACTTTTGGGGTTTTGTTTGGGTGTCTGAAGCCACCCTTAGAGGGGGGGATATGTCTGTTTTGGTTTCATGTTCTTGTTTTCATGTCTTCTATTTTGTAATTTGATTTATGCTGTTTGTCATGCTTCCCTTGCCCTCATGTATCTCTGCCTTGTGTAGGTGTCATGTTCTGATTGGTTTATTGTCTTGTCATGTGATTTATCAGTTCGGTTTACTCATTGGTTGTCTTAGTCATGTGCCTTGTTCCCCATTGGTTTGTTCATGTCATGTGACCTGTATTGTTTCATCTACGCTCGCCTTCATCTACGCTGATTGGGTTCATCTACGCTCGCCTTCAGTGGACTACTCATTACAATAAACAGTTTGAAAAGTAATTGAATGCTAGTCAGTATCTGTGCATTCCGTGACAGCACCCTACTATATAAACCTGCTGCTGTCTGTCATTTTCTGTTAATCAACCAACAAAAGTAAATGAGAGAATTATTCACTGCTCTTCATTATATATTTTAGAACTTTATGAATGAATTTGTTAAATTTATATGGTGAAGTCTATGCAGTGCTTTATTTTTACATTTGATTAATCTATAGGCTAAATTGTTTAATTTTTTTTTTTTTTTTTTTTTAATGAACAATTTATATGTAAATGATTTATCATTCATACTGGCAAGCAGCCTTTGGAGTATCATCACTGGTGGCTGTCAAGCCATGCCCTAGCAACCAAACAGAGTACCCTAGCAAACGTTTAGCAAGACCTGTATCTTTGCATCATAACGTCATATAGAAATGGGATTTCTTTCTTTTGACTCCTGCTAGCAAATAGGACTCCCAACATGTTACACATGCTAGCAGTGAATAACTTTACGTTTACATTTAGTCATTTTGCAGACGCTTTTATCCAAAGTGACTTACAATTGGGGGATACATAATGTAATTCATCTTAAAGAGGCAAACAGACACAGGAAGTGCTTGTAATACCAAGTTTTAGACATTGTCAAATAAGTACAAGCTAGAAAGAGAAGGAATAAGTAAAGATATTTTTCTTAATTATTTTAATTTATTTTTTATGATGAAGTCAAGTAGCTTCGAAAGAGATGAGTTTTCAGCTGTCACTTGAAAATTGTCAGGGATTCAGCATTCCGGATAGGGTTGGGAAGATCATTCCACCAGCCAGGAACGGTGAACGAGAATGTTCTGGAAAGTGATTTTGAGCCTCTCTGTGATGGAACCCAAAGGCGTCGCTCACTAGCGGATCTCAGACTTCTGGAGGGGATGTAGATTTGTAGTAGTGAGTGGAAGTAGGCAGTTGCTGAGCCTGTGGCTGTTCTATATGCAAGCATCAATGTCTTGAACTTGATGCGAGCCGCAACCGGTAGCCAGTGCAAAGAGATAAAGAGAGGTGTAACTTCACAGTGGAATCCCTGTGATGCCCAGTGATCAGAGGGTAGACAGGAGGATCTGATGATTGAAAGTGTCAAAAGCAGCAGATAGATCCAGCAGAATGAGAACTGATGATATGGAATCAGCTTTTGCAATCCACAGGGCTTCCATGACTGACAGTAGTGCAGTCTCAGTTGAATGGCCACTCCTGAAACCTGACTGGTTAGCCTGGTTTAACCTATGAATGGAAGGAGAGAGACAGGGTCTGTAGCTATCTGTAAGTTAAGTGTTTAATAAAAAAAAATTGTCAGCATTCTCATTCTCTATGCTTAAAATATTTAAAAACCACAATATGATCCATTGAACCACAAACACATGACATAGTGAACTGAAACAAAACCTAAATCTAATAACATAAAAAAGGAATATAATTTAAATCTCCACTGACCTATGAAAGGAATGGCAGCCAGGGAGTCCTGATCCACAGGCAAGGGTGGTATGCCACCATTAGTCTGGTCCAATGAATCTTCTGACCTTGAGGGAACGGCTGTGGTTAAAAGGGGTTCAAGAGTATCCACAGGTAAAGCATAGCTGGGGTGTAGCACCCCATGAGTAGTTTTTCTGCCTAGGGGGGGCTTTTGTTGAAGCACCACCTCCTGACTCTTAACTTGAATGTTCTCTTCACTAAACCCACCAATCACTGAGCCTGCTGCAGCTGAGACTTGAAGCACTGCTGTGGGGGTAGTGGTGAAGGATGCACTCTGCAGTGGGTCAGTTTTCAGAATTGGAAGGGTGTTGGAAGTGTCACTGAAGGAGTGAGACTGTTGCATAAGATGGCTGGCCTTTTGGCAGAAGGAGGTGCTGTAGCTGCAGTAGCTCACCATCTGATCATCTACAATTTGTGCAGGTAAACATTTGATCTGAGCAGCTGGCTGCTGGGCTTTGCTTAAGCCCCAATCTAAGGGTGGCACCACTGTGGCAACAGCCTCATGATGGGCAAGACTTTGGCACTCCTCAACCCTGGATGGCTGATTGCTTTGATGAGGACATGCTGGTCTTTTGTAATGGGGCAAGATCGGAACAGATGCCTTTTCTAAGGTCTCTAGCAAACAGCTGCAATTCTGCTCATAGGAAGCATATGCAGACAGCAGGTTCTCTGAACAGGAATGGCTGGAGGTTTGACCCCGCCTACCTAGCTTCTCCAGGGAGTGGTTGGCCCCTATCGTTGCACTGTAGTGGTGCAGAAGGGTGTCCTGAGAAGAGCTGTGTGACCATCCACCACAAGACCCTCGCAGTGCCAGTCCCAGCTCACACAGCCAGTCATGAGAGATGCTATGTTGGTGATGATAAATTTCAAGGCCTGGTTGCTCTGCTTGGCTGTAGTACCAATTTGACAGAGCGTGGTGGCACAGTTCACTGCGAGCTTGGGGAAGACTGCCTTTCCTAGGACAGGGGAGCGAGGCAGAGGCAATAGCTGCATTGTGGTTAGCAAAGTGGAAGTCAAGCGGGCTCATTGTTATCCCTGCTAAGGATGAGGGGTGGACACAGTGGTGAGTCAGGTGGTGATGGGCACGCTGAAACCCAGCAATGATCCCAGAACTATCTGCTCCAGAGCCTTTGTCCAGAGTGGGGTTGGGCTTACAGCTGATGTTGTCAGGAAGACCAAGGTTCTCGGTGGTGGAGGTCGGTTTGCTGCTTGGATAACAGACCGGGAGAGGTTCAGGAAGGTATTGGGCTTCTCCAGTGTATGGCTCATTCACTCTCTGATAGAAAATATGCCTGTAAGAGACAGAGAAAGAAAGTTTACTGTGAATGGGGATGTACCCTTGAATGAAAGGCAAGAAGACAAAATCATGGGGAAATAGAATTAAAAGACAGGTTCAGGCAACCACAAAAACTGTGAACAAAGGTATTAAATGAACTACAATTTTCATTTAATTAATTCAGAAGATCAAGCTGGCGATTCGTGTGGATAATCGGCTGCAACACTGTGATCAGTGCATGCACCATCTTTTGTTTCCTGAGGTGGACTCTTCCAATGTTACGGTCAGCCCCGCTATCGATCCGGAACCCATGCAGGTGTGCAGAACCTGACTGATTAGGGAGGAAATGGATTGTTGGAGAAGCAATGGACTGTGTCTGTATCGTGGAGCGGCTGGCCATTTTGTTACCAATTGCCCGGGAAAATCCCAAGCAGTGTATCTCTAGAAAAATCCTCTTCAGCTATTCTCTTCCCGGTCTACAATGGGCCAACATCTTCCACACCTGCCAGTCTTTATAGGACTCGGGAGCAGAGTGTAATTTCATCAACGCCTCTTTTGCTTTACAGCTCAACATTCTTGTGGTCAAGCTTCCTCATTCCATATCTGTTCATGCACTCAACGGTCAAGTTCTGCCATCAGTCACCCATAGTACTGGTCTCATCAAGCTCATCACATCTGGTAATCACACTGAGGAAATTTCTCTCCTGTTAATTGATTCAACCATTTTTCCCGTGGTCCTTGGACATCCTTGGCTTTCCATTCATAACCCTCACATTAATTTGCAATAGAACACTGTTTGTTCTTGGAGCAATTTTTGTCATGCATCTTGTTTGTTGTCTGCTCATTCTTTCGTTTTGTGTTCTGTGTTAGAGGAGGAATCCGTGGACCTGCCTGACGTGCCCGAGGAGTACCTAGACCTGAAGAAAGTGTTCAGTAAATCTTGAGTAGCTTCTCTTCCTCCGCATCGTCCTTATGATTGTGCTATAGACGTATTGCCAGGTACATCTCTGCCTAAAGGCAGGTTATATTCACTTTTTTGCTCCTGAAAGGGACGCCATGGAGAAATATATATCTTGCAGCCAAGATCATCCGCCCTTCCTCTTCCCGTGCTGGGGCGGGATTCTTCTTTGCCTCTAAAAAGGATGGTTCTCTGTGACCTTGCATTGACTATCGAGGGTTGAATAACATTACGGCAAAGAATACGTATCCTTTGCCATTTGTTGTCTTCAGACTTTGAGCGGTTGCAGGGGGCTTCCTTTTCCACGAAGTTGGATTTTCGCAACCCTTATCATTTGGTCCGCATCAGGGAGGGGGATGAGTGGAAGACCCCAGGGAGCATTTTGAATATTTGGTTATGCCGTTCGGGCTGTCCAACGCTCCCGCGGTCTTCCAGGCACTCGTCAATGATGTGCTGAGAGACATGGTCGATTAGTTAATATATGTTTACCTGCATGACATTAATTTTTTTCTTCGTCTCTCCAGGAGCATATTCAGCACATCAGATGAGTGCTTTAGAGGCTACTTGAGAATGGTATTTTTGTCAAGGTGGAGAAATGCGTTTTTCATGCACAGTCTGTCCCTTTTTTGGGGGTTTATCTTCTCATCCAAGGGGGTGCGCATGGATCCAAACAAGATTCAGACTGCGGTTAATTGCCAAACCCCAGATTCCCACAAGGCCCTGCAGAGGTTTCTGGGATTTGCCAATTTCTACCGATGTTTCATACATAATTACAGCCAACTGGTCACCCCTCTGACTACCTTGACCTCCACCAAGGTGACGTACAGGTGGTCTAGTGCAGCTGAAATTTTTTTTGGCCCCTATTTTTGTGACACCTGATCCTTCACGTCAGTTTGTGGTGGAGGTCGACATGTCTGAGGTGGGGGCCAGAGCAGTGCTTTCCCAGTGTTCTCTCGCTGATGGCAAGATGCATCCTTGCGCATTTTACTCCCATCGTTTGTCACCTGCTGAACGTAACTACAATATTGGTAACAGAGAGTTGTTGGCTGTCAAGCTGGCTTTGGAGGAGTGGCGTCATTGGATGGAGGGCTCGGGGTGCCTTTCATTGTCTGGACAGATAACAAGAATTTAGAGTACATTAAATCCGCCAAACGACTGAACTCTAGGCATGCTCGGTGGGCGCTTTTTTTCTGTTGTTTTGATTTTTCGATCTCATACCATCCGGGCCCCCAATAAATCAAGCCTTTTTGATCGTTCTGAACATCAACCTGTACCCGAATGATGGGAAGAAAACAGTATGTAGAAGGTTTGGTACAGCTCATGATCCAAAGCATACAACATCATCTGTTAAACATAGTGGAGGGAGTGTGATGGCATGGGCACGCATGGCTTCTAGTGGCACTTTGTTACTGGTGTTTATTGATGACATGACCAAAGACAAAAGCACCCGGATGAATTCTGAAGTGTATACGGATACACTGCCTACCCAGATTCAGCCAAAGGACTGGCAAAGCATCACAAAGGAGGAAACCTAGTCTTTGGTCATGTCCATGAGTTTTAGACTTAAGGCAGTCATTGCATGCAAAGGATTCTCAACAAAATATTAAAAATTAACATTTTATTTATGATTATATTTATTTGTCCAATTACATTTCAGCCCCTGAAAATGGGGGGGACTGTGTATAAAATTTTTTTGTAATTCCTAAGCATTGCATTTTATATTTTGTTCAACCCCTTGAATTAAAGTTTGAAGTCTGCACTTCAATTTCATCTTGCTTGTTTCATTTTAATTCTATTCTGGTGGCATACAGAGCCAAAATTATGAAATTATGTTGGTGTCCAAATATATATGGACCTAACTGTATAGTTGTGTGTGGGTTTTAGGGAAAGAAAGGTTATGTTCACACTTACCAACTGTAACACATCCTCATCTTTAGGCATGATGGACAACTCCAGTCCATTCTCACTAAATACAAACAAATGCAGTTATAAAGTACAAATTCACTGGAGCTATAAATCCACTTTTAATTATAAGTAAAGCTCATTAATGAGTATTTAAAATAGCCTCACCTATTCTGAATCAGTGCTATGACCTGAGGATACGTTTTTCCTAGCACACTATCTCCATTTACCTTCACCAGCCTGTCTCCTAAACACAAACACAGACTTATAAAATGGAAAGTTCCAGTTATGAATTATGATTGGTTGAACTGCATTCAAAACAATTGTAAATTACTCTAGAAACATACAGCTGTGACCTCATTGCATCAGTATTACAACAACTCTGCTATCAGTATTACTGCTCCAAAGAAATTGTTTCAAAATATCACTTTTAAAATAAATAAATAAATAAATAAATAAATTTTAAAATAAATGTTTTATGCAATAACCATTGCATAAAAACAATAAGCCCTGTGAATCTGTGGTTTCCATTGGATTTCTAACAGCTTGCCAAGTCATGTCTTAACAATGTCCCTTATCTGTTCTAAACTAAACAACAGCTTCTCTTTAGGCTTATTACTTTAATTCATCATATTGGTTGCTGTTACGTTAACAGACAAAAGGCATTACACATTTCAGATATGGGCATACCATACTTCCCTACCTGTGCACAGGCCTGCCTGATGGGCCGGACCTTTCTCTTTCACATTCTTCACAAAAATAGTGTCCACTGGCTCCAGACAAGTCATTTGACCTCCTGAGCAAGATCATACAACCACTATAAATACACAACAACTGAAATATTACTAATAGAAGTGCAGCATTTCAAGGTTAAGATCTACTTACCTTTGCCTTTGCCATTCTCCACAACCTGCAAGAAAAGAGTAAATGTCTGAAGTCAGTTAAACCACTGAAGCACACATCCACACATCGGCTCTTGTCTGGCTTGCTTTGGTGGCAGAGCATGAGAAATCTCATTGGATGTTCAGTTTAGCAAATGAGTCAGTGCCTGAGAATTAAGCGAAAGTGATGAAAACAAGCAAGTAAATGAATCTTGATGAATATGCTGCTGATATAGACAGCTAATTCATCTCATGCAGCTGCAGAACGCATGTGTAAGTTTGCAGTCGGCGGTAGTCTGTGCGGTGTGTTCAAGTGGAGTTTTTTGGTCCAGACTCTGTCGATGCAGGGTGACAAAACCATCGGCTTTCGTCGCTGCTAGCTGTTTGAAATCAGCTTGGTGTGTCCTGGCCTTTACACAGCTAGGAGAAGTCAGCAGAAGTTCGATGTAGTTGGTTGGTAGCCATTTAGTAGATGCTTTATTATTCAAAGAAAGAGTGCACAAAGTGAATCAGTGACGTGACATACAGCCAAGTATGGTGACCCATACTCAGAATTCATGCTCTGCATTTAACCCATCCAAAGTGTACACACACAGCAGTGAACACACACCTGCAGCAATGGGCAGCCATTTATGCTGCGGCGCCCAGGGGAGCAGTTGGGGGTTCGGTGCCTTGCTCAAGGGCACCTCAGTCGTGGTATTGCCAGCCTCGAACCCACAACCTTAGGGTTAGGAGTCAAACTCTCTAACCATTAGGCCACGACTTCCCCAGTAGTACAGTACATATACAAGAGGCATTGCTATGCAGTTGCTAAGGTGTTCTGAGTGTTTTTAGTGTGTTGCTATGGAGTTGCAAGTTTTATTATATATATAAAAAACATAATTAGCAGGACACATATCCAAATGACATTCATACTTGTAGCACAAATGGTGCAGGGGTTACAAGTGCCTTGTTTTCTTCCTCATGTGGGATATCAGAGCGAATCAGAAAATTGAAGATTCAATCAGAAATGTGTTGAAACAACACAAAGCACGGAATTCCACAAAGAGGCCCAAGACAACATGGATGATCGTAAAGACCGCATGTCCACCAAAGCATTTTTAGCCAGCTGAAAATGCCAGGCACTCTCCTGAAAACTTCCAGCTGTGAGTACTTGAGACCACAGCATTTTTGTTTAGTTTTTTTCAGTTGAGACGCTGTGGTTGCTATGATGCACAATATCCGCTGAAGAAATGGCAGACGCATCATGAATTAAATCTTTTTTCAATAATTATTTTTGATAACAATAATATGGTAGTCTGGAAATTCCATCTGGTAAAGAAATACTTGGAGACAAGCAATATTAAATTCTTCATTGTTGTTCAGATGTAGTACAAGCAGGGTGTGATGTGTGGTTGGTATTAGTCTTGCCCCTCCTCCAGTGTGATTAGTTAACTGATTAAAAAAGTGACAGTGTTGAGTGCTGCGTTTTACCCAAAGTTGAACATTCTTCAACTCTCTGCAAATCTAACCAGCAGTTTTAAACAGCTAGCAACATTAAAACAAAGAACACTTAGTCCGCGTGTCCACCAAAGCATTTTTTTTTCTGAGGCAAACATATTTTTTCAATTGTTTTCAATGGGTTTTATTAAAACACCAGGAGCGTGCAGATTGCTGAACACCTTTTTTTTCTTCTAATGTATAAGTTAATTAGGTTATTATTTTTGGGTTGAATAAAATCAAATAAATTAAATGTTACCATGAGAAATTGTACATATTCAATGAACAAAAACACTTAAAGGGACTTAAAGGCTCAAATAAAAACACTTTCCTCATCCTTCACGACAGTACACATGCTGGTTTTGTCCCATATCTAAAGGCTACAACACAACAGTCGAATTATACAGTCGAATTCTCTCATTATAACATACAGAGTGTATACACAATGTAAATAATAAATTGATTGCACAGTGTAGAGATTCATTGGTCATAACAGAACTTTGTGAGACTGCGATGCACAAAGAGCTTTTTAGTGACTATAAAGGGAGCACTCTTTGTGAGCTTTCTAGGCTATAATCTATTCAAAATGTAGAACTTTTGTTCCCTTTCAAGGGAACTTCGAACTGCGTCCTCTAGGGGTTGCTATGGGGAACGCCTCGTCGTGACCCGTGTCTGAAGCATACATTGAAAAAACACCAACAAGTTGGCCGGCGACAGCCCCTGACGTCACTACCAGTGCGACTATAGATAAATAGGCGCCGGGAGAACATGTCATTCTCTTCTTCGTCTTCACTGACCCTTTTGTAAGAAGCGTACAGCGTCTAGGAGTGCATGTTTCTCGCCAGAGGCTTTGCTCTGATACCTGCAGTTCACACGACTCGCATACTGTGGTGTGTGTGTGTAGTGAAGAGCAAGCGTAAGCGTTCAGCTCTTGAGGGAGTTAGATGCGCTCTGCTGAGCTCATTGTGATGCATTCGCGAGACTCTGAGGGGATGTGAGTAGTTCACTATTTACTAGAGTTTGTAGCAACATTTGCATGACTGCGTTCGCCCCTCTCGGGAATAGCGATGCATACGCGGCAGCAGTTTTTTGCTCGCGCTAGATTCCTGTGGTAATTTAGCAAGTGGGCGGATCGTGTTTAACTCCCGCGGGAGCTGAATGCATGCTGCGCTTTGTATCGCAGTGAGAACATGTAAAGGATCTGACGGGAAATTTCTCCCTATCAGTAATTTCCTTTTGTTTATGCTGCACTCCGGCTTAAATATATATATATATAGCATCGAGGGGATGCATGAGAATGATTATGAGCCACCTGTTAAAGAGAAGCTGCCATGCTGTCTCTCCATGGGGGAAGCATCTTCTCTTAAGATGTAAGCCCATTAAGACTTCCTCCTTGCAAAGCAAGCACTAGCAAAATGTTTAGAGAATGTGTGCATCCATGTCATTGTTATTTGATACCCGATGACACACACAATCTTGGCGTTGGTTTTTTTGGCTAAGAGCACGCACACAATGTCCTTGAGGGGGCAATTTGAATTCCATTTTTGTGCGTTATCTTTCTGGCCATAGCCCTCCAGCTCAGGAGAGCCTTCCATTTCTTCCTGATCTCCATACAGAGATCAAGTAAAAATGGAAGAGGCCGTTTTTCTTGCACATCCAATGATTCCAGCATACGAGTATGCAATATCGAGGCATTCAGGAAGTTCCATGCGCATTCAGCGGCCTTCAATCCTTCATGAGCAACCAGGTCTGAGCCCAAACAACATAGGGGTCCTGATCCGTCTCGGTCTGAGGATCAGAGACTGGCACAAAAGGCTAGTATCGTGGCTCGCGCTCCTCCCCCACCCGCGGGTAGGTGTAGGAGGAATCGTGGGACAAAGGAAGATAGACAAAGGGAGGTAATCCAGACAAGGCGTCATCACTTTCATCTGGATCAGAGTGATACTTGAGTATCTTGTGGGTTTTACATCTGCCCTTATCTTCCCCTTCCTAATTCCACTATAACCACCAGCTCTCCACCTGACCGAGGTTAGGTGGGAACTTCCTGCATTATGGTCTCCTCTTGAGCGGGGCTCCAGCGCGAGAACCAGGGTGGGTGAGTATGATCCATTCTATATATACTTATATATGTATTAATTTGCTGGTGGTTATGTGTGTGAGTTTTCTTTGCAGTGCTCAATCACAGTGTTTACTAAACACTCGTCGACATTATGGCCAGCCGGTATGATAACCCTGATTCTGGCTTCATGCATCCGGTATCAGGCGGCCAGATCATAGGTTTCTGCGGGAGCCTTCTTGATCATCAGGCCCGGCACGGCACTGCAAGGAATTTCCTGGATGTCCAGCCAGGTCACCCTGAGGGGCTTCCTGGTCGCTTGGATAACCCTTCTTGCTGACGCATCAAGCGGGAAGTGGAGGTGGCAGTTGCAGGAATCTTCTTGTATATGCTGTCTCAGGTGATGCTCCCCTCGCCAGAGGTTTGTAATTTGAGTTTGCCTCTCTCGTGTAGTTCGGCACCTTTACGATGCTTAGGAAGCTTTAAGTACACACGCTAAGCTCTGTGCACTTTCTGAAATCCACATGGTAGTAAGTGTGCACGCTAGCACTTTGCGCACTTTCTAAAATCCACATAAGTGGTAAGTGTGCACACAAGACTCTGCACACTTTCTGAAATCCGGTACGGTAAGGGTTACACGCTCAGCTTCGTTCCCTTTCTTAAAGTTGGTTAGACCTTGGTTCCTTGGGCTCCACTCAACCAGTGTGTTTTTATTAATACACTTCAAGCATTGCTTCCCTCAACATGAAGGACTATTGTGAGCCTGGCGCTTCCCCTTAAGCGCTTGAGTTCTCTCCCCTTGTGAGGAGTTGAATCCCTCGCTCCATGGGCTGTTCTCGTGGTAGTTTAGCAGTGCTCCTATGACCTATGAGCGCGCTACTCTCTTTCTGAATTCGGAGTTCTCCTCTAATGTAAGAGTTGAGTTCTCTGTTTTTCCCAGAGCACCTGGCACCCAGCAGCATCAGGTAAACTAGGCCCTTCCTTTGCCTCTCTGATGCGCTGAGTTTTTGGCTAGCTTGCAGTACGCTTACCCATCTGATTCTCATAATCAAGCTGTAGGTCGAGCCCCCTCTCTTGTTGAGAGTTGGGTTGTGCTCCCTCTGGTGGTGGCCAACCAGATTTCAGTGGGGGCAGGTGCCACCCCTTGGCCACCATGTAGACACGCCCCTAAAACAGCGTGCATTTTTGTCACGCACTACTTTGTTATTCGTTACCTGTCCTTTATTTTGACAGATAACTTCTTGGGAAAAAGATATCTGTCTGGACACTGATTAAGAAATTGTTGTGTGTTTTATAAATTACTTCCTTTATTTTAGTAAAGGCACTGTATAATTTCTCTCCCATTATTTAGGCCTAATTAAAACAAGAAACAAATAAATTAAACCTGCACGATTTAGCTAAATATTTGAAATTCTAAAGAATGGACTGATTAATAAAACGTCCTCACGTTTAAACTCAAGTTCTCTCATTATAATCACCAAAGTGCAAATGATGTAAAAAAGAGTTTCATTAATTGACAACTTCAGTGATTTTAAAGGGAGCCTTCTTTACATGCTTTCATACGATTTAATTAAAAATAAATAAATAAAATGCAGCTGCATTTAAATGCAGGTGTGTATCATATGCATGGGCCGTTAGAGCATTTTAAAATGTCAAATAGCCTTCATTTTACAGGTTATAACTGCATTTGTCTCGGTTGTAGACTTTTGAAGATTATTTTTTAATGCGGATCCCTTACTGTAACTGAAAAGAAATGTGCTCTATTATTATTAATATTCAAGTGTTTGTGAAAAAATTATTAATGCATGCATGACAGGGAGGTGCCCTCTCGATCACTTGATTTTTTTCCTGAAAATTAAATAATTTAAAATTAGGGTGCCTCACATACATGATAAATATATCTACAGAAAGCTTGAAATGTAAGCATTATGTAATCTGTGATGGTTGCATTTCTCTTTAAAGGCGCGTCCAGTACTGTGGAGATGAGAGTCAGCACTGTGAATTTCATCTTGCAGCCGACAAGAAAACATTTGTTTATTAATAAATAATTAAAATGTCTCCTTTTTCACAATTATTAGGCTACTTCTGCCTGTGCTTTGTGGCAAACTTAATGCATGTGCTTGAGCGCGGAATATATTAAGGCTCATTATGGATTATAGATGTTAATTTAATATAAACATGCTATTAGTTGAATAATGACTTAAATGAATGACTAGGCTACTAGTAACTAGAAAAATCCTATGTGGGGGCAGACCTATTCAATACCCTCTAGACATCTCTGTTAAAGTTTTTAAAGCATTTTATGTGTTTGCATAAATTCTGAGAAGATTTTTCAAAGGCGCCTCATCTCTCCTGAGAAAAAAAAATAAAATTATTGTAATGTATCTAATACTCTGTATGCAGTTGCAAAAATTACAAAAGCCAAACCAAACGAGGCATTTGTCCTAGTTTGACTAAACCTGCTCTGCAAGTTTGAAACCCTTATAAGACACTGTCCATATAAAGAGCAAGAGATTCACACCTTTATTTCAACCCCCACAAGCTATACAGAACAAACCCCAACCCCCTCCAGCTGAACTGAATTCGATCTGTTTTTTTGGCTGCGAGGAACGGTGTGTTGTCATGTTACTGGGTTTAAATGTGCTGCCTGCACTCACAGCAGACCTACTCTTTTTATTCAATATGTTCTCACAGCCTATATTATTATTTTCACCAGACCATAATAATAACAAATTCACAATTGATAATTAATCATTCGTTTTGCGAAAATCATTGTTATCTGTGAACGTAGGTGTTTGAGGCAGGCATTTAAGACCAAGCGGAATCCTCTGCCAGCTGCTCCCACTTCACAGTGAGCGCAAATCACGCTGACTGCACCCAGGTTCACCGTCAGCAAGTTTTGATTTTACAAAATCAGTTTGAGGCGAATCCAACTTATTGATCATTAGCCCAACATTTAGCAAGGCAGGGAAACATTCAGTCTACCTGAAGGAATACGTATTTCATTGTAAGTTAATGCTGTTAAATAGAGAGTTAAAAAAACTATTCTTAAACTTGGACCTCATCATTGAAGTACAATCCAAACACCAGAAGCAACTTACACTCTCTAAGTGTTCTTTCATTGAAAAGTATGCATTTTATTTATTCACAGGCTATATGGTTTAAATAATATTTTAGTTCAAATCTTTAAGTGCCATTGTTTAAAAAAAAAATGTTTTATTGACTAACATTTCATAGACCTTCAGTTGTTATGCTTTAAAAGTCCTTGCCATTTGTAATTTCACAGTATTTTCACCTCCTAAATTACTACCCTTGTAAAGTCACAATTCTATAATGACAAAATTTACTCAGGCCGATGGCATTTTTTTGTATGACATTATTTATTTATTTATTTATTTTAGAATAATCGTAGCCTACATAAATGGGTGAAGCAAAACAAATATGATTATTTATGATAACTTTTTAACTACAGGAAGATATAGGCCTACATTATTGTACATTACAAATATTTGGATCTTCCCTTATTCTGTCCCTTATTTTCTACAAGAATAAACTATTTTCTTAAAGAATAAAAGAGAAAGAATCACAATTAGCCCTTATTTTCCATTTCTGAAGTTAATTGGCAACCCTAATGATAATGTAATTATCTTTCCCCTGACAGTGGCACCTTCCTGAAAAAAAAACAACAAAAACAAACAAAATTATTATTTTTTTTAATAATAATAACCTGCAAAAAAAAAAATTAAAAAAAACAAAAAAAATAAAAAAGAAAAAAGTGGGTGCTTGGTCTCCGAAATGGAAAACGATTACAGCACTTATCACACTATAAAAAATTATATAATGAAAAGTCATGATAACATATTTTTAAGTTAAGGCCGGCGTACACGGTGCGATTTTTGCTGTCGTATGAGTTCGCATGCAATTTTTTTTCAATCGTGTGGAAATCGTGTATGCTCGTATCATGTGCGAGGAATTACGAGCCAAGCAGAGTGCCTTACGAGCACTTCCCGACCTCCCGATCATTTTTTAACATTTCTAAAAAGTTTGTGAACTATGGGTTTGAATTCATGACGTGTGCGGTTGAACGAGCCGATTTGTTGATCTATCTGAAGTTGACCAATCACGAACTAAGAAAACCACAGAAGAAGAAAGACGAAGACGGCAGCGCCACAGCGAATGTGGACTATTGACCAAGAGGATAAACTCGCTGAACTCTGGCAGGAACAGCGAGCGCTGTATGATGTTTCTAGCTGTGTGTACCATGCTTTTTTATTCTCTCTCTCACACGAATATGTAGTTTAGACGTAACGGTTTTCTATACTGTACAAACTGTATATTCTATCCCCATACACTACCTCTATCCATCACGGAAAAATACATGTTTAAAATTTAAATTCAACTTTGTGCGATTGCTTCAGAAATTGGCAGGTCGTAAAATCGTGTCGTATATCTGTCACGTAAAAGAACACGAAATCCAATTGCAAGTAACACAGTTTATTTGCCACCACGCAAAACAGCAGGGTACAAGAAATTAGAGCAGGTGAGCTGGTGAATAGGTGAGCTGGTGAGCTGGAGAGCTGTCTCTGAAACACGTAGACTATGAGGCACTGATCTGAACCAACCCAGAGAATATTCCTGGGAACAGGCGTGGAAGCACACTGGGCGATCTCCTCGGCTGAGAGCAAGAAGTGAGATCTGAGGACTGAGAGCAAGACCAGCATCGACACTAAGAACAACGATCTGACAACATGCAGTAACAACCACAAGACAGATAAAGACAGGACAGAACCAGCATCAGGTGCAGCCACGCTGATTAGCTCATCAGCCCAATGATTGCCGGAGCAATGCTGAATGAGCAATCAGACAGATAACGAGAAAACAGACATGCAGAATGAACACACAGATCTATGAACCGTGACAGTACCCCTCCTCCTAGGAGCGCCTACTGGCGCTTCCAGAGGAACCTACCTGGCGATTGTAATCATCGATAAGCGAATGATCCAGTATGTCCCTAGCAGGAACCCAACTCATCTCCTCCAGACCGTAACCCTCACAGTCCACCAGGTACTGAAATCCATGTCCCCTCCGCCTCGAGTCCAGAATACGTTTTACCGAATAAGTGAGTTCCCCATCTACGAGTCGCGGCGGTGGAGGAACTGGGACAGGCGGATTAATGTTGGTACGAAAAATGGGCTTTAATTTGGAGACATGGAAGACGGGATGAATTCTCCTGTACGCAGGAGGAAGTTTGAGGCGGACTGCCACTGGAATAATAATCTTGGTGGCAGTAAATGGGCCGATAAATTTGGGAGCAAGCTTCTTACAGACAGAACGGAGAGGAATATCTTTAGATGAAAGCCACACTTTTTGACCAACGACGTAGACGGGTGGCTCAGACCGGTGGCGATCGGCTTGGGCCTTGGTGCGCGCCCCCACCTGGAGGATGGCTTCTCTAGCCCTCCTCCAGGTGCGGTGGCACCTCTGGACAAAGGCGTGAGCAGAGGGGACCGCGACTTCAGATTCCATACTCTGAAAGATAGGTGGCTGGTAACCTATGCTACACTCAAACGGAGATAGGCCCGTGGATGACACTGGTAAAGAATTGTGTGCGTACTCCACCCAAGAGAGTTGCTGACTCCAAGAGGATGGGTTTTGAGACACCAAACACCGCAATATACGTTCCAAATCTTGGTTGACTCTCTCCGTCTGACCATTACTCTGGGGATAAAACCCAGAAGAAAGACTAACAGTTCCCCCTAATAAACGACAAAATTATTTTCAAAATTTGGAAACAAACTGAGGCCCCCTGTCAGAGACCACGTCTACCGGGAGGCCATGAATACGAAAGATGTGATCAATGACAGCAACCGCTGTTTCTCTGGCTGAGGGTAATTTGGGCAGAGGAACAAAATGAGTTGCCTTCGAGAACCGGTCCACCACGGTCAAAACTACAGTGTTACCCTGCGATGAAACAAAATCTAGTGAAATGTGGGACCAGGGTCTCGAAGGAACCGACAGCGGCTGAAGGAGTCCAGCAGGGGGTCGATTGGAAACCTTAGAAGTGGCACAGACAGAGCAAGCCAAAACAAAATGACGTATATCCCTGGGCCATAGAGTGCCACCAGAACCGCTGTTTGACAAGAAATACTGTACGATTTACCCCTGGATGACAAGCTACTTTGGAACAATGGCCCCAACGGATGACCTCGGACCATAACTCTTCTGGCACAAATAAACTACTCGGTGGGCAACCAGGCGGAGGCGTTACCCCTTCTAAGGCCCTACGGACCTTCGACTCGATCTCCCAAGTCATACCCAATACCACGATGTCATGTGGCACGATAGACTCAGGAGACAACGGGCATTCAGATTTATCAAAAATACGGGACAAGGCATCAGGTTTAACGTTCTTAGAACCTGGACGATAAGAAATTGAAAAACGAAAACGACTGAAAAATAAGGCCCACCGAGCTTGCCTAGAATTTAACCTTTTAGCAGAACTGATGTATTCAAGGTTCTTATGGTCGGTCCAGACTATAAAAGGTTCCTCCGAACCCTCCAACCAATGACGCCATTCTTCCAAAGCGAGCTTAAATGCCAGCAACTCTCTATTACCAATGTCATAATTACATTCGGCAGGAGAAAAACGATGAGAATAATACGCGCAAGGATGAACCTTACCATCGGCGGAAGAAAGCTGGGAAAGAACCGCACCAGCCCCCACCTCTGAAGCATCGACCTCCACCACGAACTGATGGAAGGGGTCAGGGGCCACCAGAATGGGAGCTGAAACAAAGCAACTCTTTAATTTGCAGAACGCAGCTTCCGCCACGCTAGACCACCTGAACGTCATCTTGGCGGAGGTCAAGGCAGTCAAAGGGGTGGCTAGCTGGCTGTAATTGCGAATAAAACGCCGGTAAAAATTGGCAAAGCCCAGAAACCTCTGCAGGGCCTTGCGGGAATCTGGGGTTGGCCAATCTACCACAGCCTGAACTTTGTTGGAATCCATGCGTAGTCCCTCGAATTATATGATGTACCCTAGAAAAGAAACAGATTGTGCATGAAAAACGCATTTCTCCGCCTTGACAAAAAGCCCATTCTCTAGCAGCCGCTGAAGCACTACCCTGACGTGCTGAACATGTTCCTGGAGAGAATGAGAAAATATCAAAATGTCATCCAGGTAGACATATGAACTGATCGACCATGTCTCTCAACACATCATTGACTAGTGCCTGGAAGACCGCGGGAGCATTAGAGAGCCCAAACGGCATAACAAGATACTCAAAATGCCCCCTGGAGGTATTAAAAGCGGTCTTCCATTCATCCCTCTTTCTTATGCAAACCAAATGATAGGCATTGCGAAGATCCAATTTTGTGAAAAAGGAAGCACCCTGCAGACTCTCGAAGGCTGAAGACATCAAAGGGTAGGTATTCCTTACCGTGATACTATTCAACTCTCGATAGTCGATACAAGGACGCAGGGAACCATCTTTCTTTTCCACAAAAAAAAAATCCCGCACCTGCAGGAGAAGAAGGACGGATGATCTTGGCTGCAAGAGAATCAGAAATATATTTCTCCATGGCCTCCCTCTCCGGTACGGAAAGTGAGTATAACCTGCCTTTAGGCGGAGAAGTACCTGACAATAAATCTATTGCACAATCATAAGGACGATGCGGAGGAAGAGAAGCAGCCCGGGACTTACTGAACACTCCTTTCAGGTCAAGATACTCCGCGGGCACGTTTAACAGAGCCACATATTCATCCTGCAACACAAAACAAGACACAGAAGAGCAAGCAGACAACAAACATGATGCATGACAATATTCACTCCAGGATGAGACTGTGCTTACTTGCCAGTTTATATTGGGGCTGTGTAACACTAGCCAGGGGTGACCCAAAACCACAGGAGCCAAAGGGGAATCAGTCAAATAAAAATAAATGGTCTCAGTGTGGTTGCCCGAAGTGATAAGACTCACCGACTCAGTGGAATGGGTGATGGGTGGAAGCGACTGACCACAGAGGGCACTGACTGAGATAGGTGGACTAAGTGGGACTGCACGAATACCCAGCTTAGACGCTGTCCCACAATCCAAAAAATTACCTTCTGCGCCTGAATCCACCAGGGCTTTACAAGAGAAAATGTCCCGGCCCCTTCCGTATTTGAACCGAGAGCAGAGTTACCTTGGAGGAGGACTTCTGAGTGGTGACTCCACCCGTCAGTAGCCTCCTTACTGACGGGCTCTGGTTTTTACCGGGCACTGTGCAGCGATGTGACCTGCGGCACCACAGTATAGGCACAGCCCCAGGTTCCTATGCCTGTCCTTCCCCTCTCGAGAAAGGTGAGCTCTGCCCACCTGCATGGGTTCAGGATCGAAGCGGTGATCGGTCGTCTTCTCCGCCATGGCTGCAAACTGGTCACGCTGATGTAGTCTGGTGTCCACTCGGATGGCCAGATCAATCAATCCGTCGAGTGAAGTGGGTAATTCCAGGGTGTAAATCTCCTTAATGATCCGGTCGGCCAATCCATGCCTAAACATGTCCCACTGCGCTTCTTGGTTCCAGTTGCATTCCGCCACCAATGTGCGAAACTCAATAGAATAATCAGTCACCGATCGATCTCCTTGGCGTAACTCCACCAATTCCCTTGCCGCCTCCGTGCCAGATGCAGCCCGATCAAAAACCTTCCTGAGCTCCTCAGAAAATAATTGGAAGGATGAACAGCAATGGTGTCCTTGTTCCCACACCGTTGTTCCCCAGAGAGCCGCTCATCCAGAAAGCAGAGTGATGATAAAAGCGACTTTGGACTCCTCTGTAGGAAAAGACGAAGGCTGGAGACCAATGTGAAGAGAGCAAGTGGTCAAAAATGAACGACATAACAGGGGCTCACCGGAATAAACAGTTGGAGGTGGTAGACGGGGCTCAATGCGTCGGTTGGTGATATCCACAGGTGAAACCATCGGAGGATTAAGCACAGTGGGTTGTTGGGCAGATTCAGGTTTTAACTGTCTGACCTGAGTGGTGAGATCTGAGACCTGGGTGACGAGTGCCTGCACTGCACGATCAGTAGCCATGATTTGCTCCTCCTGCTGTGCAAAACGACTATTGCTGCTGGTGAGAATGTCTCTCAGCTCCGCCATACTTGCTGGATCCATCTTGGTCAGATCGTTCTGTCACGTAAAAGAACACGAAATCCAATTGCAAGTAACACAGTTTATTTTCCACAACGCAAAACAGCAGGGTACAAGAAATTAGAGCAGGTGAACAGGTGAGCTGGTGAATAGGTGAGCTGGTGAGCTGGAGAGCTGTCTCTGAAACACGGAGACTATGAGGCACTGATCCGAACCAACCCAGAGAATATTCCTGGGAACAGGCGTGGAAGCACACTGGGCGATCTCCTCGGCTGAGAGCAAGAAGAGAGATCTGAGGACTGAGAGCAAGACCAGCATCGACACTACGAACAACGATCTGGCAACATGCAGTAACAACCACAAGACAGATAAAGACAGGACAGAACCAGCATCAGGTGCAGCCACGCTGATTAGCTCATCAGCCCAATGATTGCCGGAGCAATGCTGAATGAGCAATCAGACAGATAACGAGAAAACAGACATGCAGAATGAACACACAGATCTATGAACCGTGACAATATCACCTCGTCCGTACGATTTTCAGATAAACTCACTCGTGACGTGTGCATGGACATACGATCTTCCGACCATCCGAATTTGCACCGTGTACGCCCACCTTTAGGCTACTTTAATTCATAGAAATAATTTAAGCAATGTAAAGCTTTTTTTATGCTAGCTTAAACTTGAATCTCAATACTATTAAACAGAGTTTAAAATCTCAAGGAGTTTATAAATTGAAACGGGTGAAAATGTCACAGTGCATGTTAAATAGCCTAAATGAACTTGTATCTTGTATAGTATCCAGAGACCTTGATTGCATGTTACCATGAAACTAACAATATAATATAATTAGATTTTTTTTTTTAATTAACAGTTCCTGTATAAAATGGGACAGCGACCTTTATATCAAACATTTTTAAATCGTCAACAGCTGAGCAACGCGGGAGGCAGGTTCTGCGCCAGAGCGCACGAAATGAATGTCTCTGAAAGTAATTTTCAGATGCAGTAAAAAAAAAAAAACTGGATTAAAAAACATACATGAAACCTGTAAATAGTTAGCAACATAGCCTAGATTAGGCCCAGACTCTGTTGCTAAGTATACTATAATGTAAATTTGTTAAACCACAGTAACACATTTTAACCAATTAATTGGCTATTTTTGTTTGCTGCATGTTTTTTAAAATCACGCTAAAAATAAAGTTTTTGAAAGGAAAAAATATATATAAGTCATGTATAAGTCACATTTTATTACATTCAGAAATAATAATGGCAGGCCTAATAATGTTATAATGTACCAACAGGATATTTTTAGTTTCCCTCACTTTACAACAAATCCTTTAAATTTAACTATCAGAATAAGAATGAAAAATATAAATTCTAATGGATAAATACAATTGCAGTATATAATAATAATATAGGCTTAGCTATAAAAATAAAATAATAATAATAATTTAAGACGAAACATATGTTAAGGTTGGGCTTACCTCTCTCATTCGGGACAAATCCAAACGTTTCCATATTCATGATGTTGCCCATTTGAAGCGTTCCCATACAGAAGTCACATAGATCGAAATATATTTAAAATAAATACATTTTTATATATTGAAATATCTTAAATCTAAATAGAAGAAAATATATTTTTGTAATATATTTTAAAATATATTTACATATATTTTATAAAAACATATTTAAATATTTGATTTTGGCCGCTTTTTAATATTTTCCACATATATTAAACATATGTAAATATATTTTTATTGGAAATATTTACATATATTTATTTCCCATATATGTAAATACATTTAGATATCAGACTATGTAAATATATTCATTTGGAATATATGTCTATGTATTAATTTCTAATATTTGTTAACATATTACATTTCAGTACATGTAAATATATTACATTTATATATATGTAAATATATTTTTATTGGAAATATTTACATATATTTATTTCCCATATATGTAAATACATTAAGATATCAGACTATGTAAATATATTAATTTGCAATATATGTCTATGTATTAATTTCTAATATTTGTTAACATATTACATTTCAGTACATGTGTGTGTATATATATATATATATATATATATATATGAATTTAAAATATATATATATATATATATATGAATTTAAACATTCAAATACTGAACAGAAATTGGAGACTGAAAAATTTACAAATCCCCAGACAATGCAACTTAAAAACTGTGACAGTATAAATTTACTTGCAAAAATGAGCAGTATATTCAGATGACATAACACCTACTATAGAAAAATAAGAATTTTATTGACATTGACAAAATAACAGAATGCACATAAACTGCACAATTAAAACATAAATCAAACCAGCAACTTTACTGAAATTGCTATTATGAATACTAAAGGATGATGCTAAAACCTGAAAAGTAATTCTTGAAGAGAAGTTTTTTTTTTTTTTATTAATTAAAGTCTGTGTAAAAAAAAATCAATTTTAGAGTTGTCTAATAGAGAGGGTGAAAGAAGAACATCCAAACCCTGCCCCTGATTTCTTCAAGATTTTTTATGGATTTATATAATGGTGTCTTTTCGTAAAGTAAAGGCAGTGGCAAAATTAACATGACAATACTTTGATGTTTTTTTTCTTGCAAATGCAAATTGTATCAAAATTGGTGTTTTTGGAGTGTGTGTGTGGTTTAATTTGTAGAACAAAACATCAAAGTAGTGTCATGTTAATTTTGCCACTGTCTTTTCTTTACAAAAAAACACCATTATATAAATCCATAAAAAATCTTGAAGGAAGCAGGGGCAGGGTTTGGATGTTCTTCCTTCACCCTCTCTATTAGACAACTCTAAACTCTAACAGGTCTCCTTTTTCTTCAGTTGAAACCTCAGTTCCGCCAACTTGGAATTGATGGCCTGTCCCAGGTGTCCA
This sequence comes from Cyprinus carpio, assembly GCF_018340385.1. NCBI lineage: Eukaryota > Metazoa > Chordata > Actinopteri > Cypriniformes > Cyprinidae > Cyprinus > Cyprinus carpio. Next base: position 18,692,956 of record NC_056574.1, on the reverse strand, counting down.
GCAGTTGCCTTTTCATGACAGCATCTGCACAACAAAACAAAACAAGAAAGAAGATTAAAAAACACTTGGATTAGTCAGTTGTTACTTGACATGATTCTGGTCAAATGTTTGTACCCTTAACCTTTAAGGTCATTGCACACTATAAAAATACAGATATTTTCGCACATTAAAAAATAAATACGACCTCACGTTGTGTCAATCACGTTTACACAATGCCTCCGAAACTTGTGTCTGTCATACAAAAAATATTGGCTCTTAACCACTGAAAGAATACTATGACATAAGCCACGTTTCCACCGCTGGAACTTTACCCAGGAACTAGGGACTTTGTGCTGGTACTCGGTGTGTTTCCACAGCAGGAACCAAGATCTAAATAAAGTTCCGGGTAGAAAAATGCCCCTCAGAAAGTCCCTGCTCAAGAGGTAGTACTTTTTCAAAGGTCCGGAACTTTCGGGGGCGGGACTTGAGTGCTAAACATGCTGATTGGTTGAGTTCACGTAGCATTGTGATTTCAACCACCATTTATTCTGATAATTTTCAAAATATGACTGTTATTGTGTCATGAAATTTAGTTTTAAAAGTATTTCAGGCGAGAATGTAGTTGTTGAAAACTCAAATCTGTGGTTTATTTATAAAGACAGCGCCTATTTAAAAATGTGTTTCGCCAATTTCGGAGACGATCAGCTCCACGTGATCAGCGGAAGCTCAGAGCTTATGTATCCGCCTAGAGCAGTCTCACCTCGGCTAGTCCTTCTGATATGTGCCGCTGGCTCTGATGTCTCTTTAGTGGTTAAACTTAAAATATAATTAGTTTTGTGTAATTCTAACAGGTAATCTTTGGTCTTCATTCAATTGTGCGACTGACTGCTGTAACAGTTGACGTACGACGCTGCTGACGTGTTTTCTTTGTTATTGGGCGCACCAGAAAACACGTCAGCAGCGTCCTACGTCAACAGTCACAGCAGTCGCGTTCACAACAGACCCGGAAGAGAAGACAATGCTGAATAAAGTCATAATTTTTGTTATTTTTGGAGCAAAATGTATTTTCGATGCTTTAATAAATTCTAACTGACCCTCTGATGTCACATGGACTACTTTGATGATGTTTTTAATACCTTTCTGGACATGGACAGTATACCGTACATACATTTTCAATGGAGGGACAGAAAGCTCTCGGACTAAATCTAAAATATCTTAAACTGTGTTCCGAAGATGAACGGAGGTCTCGGGTTTGGAACGACATGAGGGTGAGTCATTAATGACATAATTTTCATTTTTAGCTGAACTAACCCTTTAAAATGAAAATAAAAAGGAAATTGATATAATATTTCATTTCAGTGTATTGTAGGCTGTATATATATATACATTTCCCTGAATGAAGTACATTTCTGCAGCTATTATTATGCTTAAATGAAAACGAAAGGAGGCAGTGGTATTTGATATCATAGCCTATTTCGTTTTATTGTAAATATACAGTGAGGAAAATTGCAGTATCCAAGGCGAGCTGACTGATGTTAAGTACGCTGTTGTTTGCAGAATTACCAGACTTGCGTCGTTTCATCCACGGGAGATCACATATAACGAACTCGAACTCGCAAGGTCCGAACTACCGAGGATGCAAGTCCAAAATTTGCGTACTCTGTATTGAGAAACACGCGTAGGCTTACGTCACCAGACTATTTGCCTAATCTTCACGGTACTTTAGACCGTGGTGGAAACGCTGAAAGCAACAGGTCTGTGGGGGAAAATAGTTCCTGGGGAAAAAAGTTCCTGGTACAATTGTTCCGGGTAATTTCGGTGGAAACGCGGCAATAGATATGACTTTATGGATATACAGCAAATTTGGGGGAAATTATGATTCACACTGGTGCACTTCTGAATAGATGTATTATAGCAAACCAAGTTTAATGAATCTCACACCTAACATACAGCATTATGGTCATTTCACACTGCCACCCAATTTTGTTTTGTTTGGTCAGTGCGTTCACCCTGTTGGAGTATGGCAAGTGTGAAAAGTCCATTTGCAAAAACTGATAAATGCCATTTTGAAAAAAAATATGTGCATTATTCTCCACGTATAGCGCGATCTGAACCCTAAATATGTTTGGTCAAAAAATCCGGTATTGTCCACTATCAAGGCATAATATAATTCAATATAATTCAAATATTAACAATGGTGGTTATAAATGTAATGTGAAGCTTTTACATTCACAATGCTCATTTTGATCTTGGTGGTGAAGTGTGCAGAAAATTCTGCTGGACTGAAATTTAGTCTTTGGTGAACAGTTTTCAAGAGTGCAAATAAGATTTTAAGTTTATAGCACCTTTCAGGCTTGTGTGAGGTTTCCACAAGCAACAAAGTCTACTTGAACAAACACTTTACTACATTTAAAGTTTAGAAAATCGTACTTATAATTCCCACCTGCACCATCGATCTGGCATGGCAGATGACCATTACAGACTGTTTCACTTTGAAGTGAGGCACAGTCACAGTACTCGGTTCTATCTTACCAGTATTAATTTTCATTTCAAAGCACTTTTTTATTATCATCTGTGTCTCATTTTGAATTATGTTGTACCTCTCTGGTTGTAGTGTCCTCAATGCAGTGTTAAACAGGATGGCCTTGTAAGACAAACAGGACTCAAAAAATATTTGATATTTATTTGATATATATATATATATTTTTAATATCTAATAAACTTTTGAATGTTTGAGGTTTTACTTACTAGTCAGATGGTTCATAGTGCCTGGAGAAGTTCTTCAACAAGAGGTCCACTCCAACTCTGCTGCACGGTCATCAGCATGGAAGAATATAGGAAAATAAACAATGTGTCAGAGAGCCAACAATACGTAGTATACAATGTCAGATTTATTAGAAATAAACTACAGCAGAGGTGAAATGCAGAAAAGAGAAAGAAATAATGTACAGAACATACAAAAAATCTTAAGAAAACAGAAATTACATTTTTAGGTTTTAAAGATGCTTGATGATATAGGTGAAATATATTTTATATATATATATATATATATATATATATATAAAAATATATATATATATATAAAAACGGGTATATATCATTTAGATTTGTAATGTTTTTTAATGGAGTCTCTTTATGCTCATCAAGGCTGTATTTAGTTGATCAAAAATACACAAAAATAGTAATATTGTGAAATATTATTGCAATTTCTAATATTGGTTTCCTTTCTTATTATACTTTTAAATATCATTTTTATTAATTTACTTCTGTGACGCAGCACTGTATTTTCAGCATCATTACTCAGAACATCATTCTAATATGCTGAGTTATTATCAGTGTTGATAATATTATCAACTGTTGTGCTGCTTAATATTTTTGGAACCTGTGTTCCATAAATAAAATAAAAAGTTAAAAACAACAGAAGTTATTCAAAATAAAAATTTTGACAATATTCTAACAGTATCACTTTTTATCCATTTAACACCTTAATCCTTGCTGAATAAAAGTTTTCTAAAAGTTTCTTTAAAAAAAAAAAAAGAAATGTCCTGACCAAACAGTAGTGTATATTTAACACACACACACACACACACAAATATATTTTGAACAAATACTGTTATTTATACTTTTTATTTATCAAAGAATCCTTAAATAATATCACAGGTCCCGAAAAATATTAAGCAGCACAACTGTTTCCAACACTGATAATAAATCAGCATAATTTAATGATTTCTGAAGGATCATAATGATGCTGAAAATTTAGCATGGCTTTACAGGAATCAATTATATTTTAAAGTATATTAAAATATAAAACTGTTATGTTAAATTGCAATGATAGGCTATTTCACAAAATTACAGTTTTTTTCTTTATTTTATCAAATTTTTAATTTATCTGTTCACATCTTATTTTTTATTATCTGTGTGTTGTTGTTGTCTCTGTGTTCTGTAAGGTTGTGACACTAAAACAAATTCCTTGTATGTGCAAACATACTTGACAATAAAGCTCTTTCTGACTCTGATTTGCGTGTGTGTAATAGCTATACAGTAGGCCTACTACACTACAAATGGAAATGCTTATTTTTCGATTAAGGATAACTTTAGAATTAATGGACTGCTTTGGGTGCTTGACACTTCATTGGTCGTTTTGTTGTTTAAGAATGATATTCAAGGTTAAGAGTACGCTGTAAGTTATTTAAATATAAATTGTTTCATCTAGGTATTTAACAACATTACCTACATTAAAGAAAGACGACTTTCCTTATTGATTCTGTCTTCCCTCAGGTAAAATGCACGTTTTCTTGCATGGCTGGATGTTGGAATCACGTTGTTTGCATTCTCCCAAACTGATTAACGTGAGCTGAAGTCGAAACGCGGACGTTAATAAAACCTAACTCGGTTAGCGCGAGACGCGCTCGCTTGAGCAGCCGACATAGGATTCCGCTTAGTCTTAAAGCCTCCCCCGAACAGATATGCTCACAAATCAAACACTGGTCAAAAAAGAAAAATAGATGCTCAGCTTAGAGTTTGGTATTCGTATGGTCTAGGTGGTCATACGGCATATGCCTTAAATACGGGACAAACTGCGTTCCATACAGCTCTCATAATGCTTCTTTAAAGCGTTAAATACAGGATGATACCATATTATACAGAACGGTTAAATTAATTAGCTTTTTTTAATTCATCCACCAGCCAACATTCTACCATGGGGCCCATGTGGGCCCCATATAAAAATCATCTACACATAATATGTGATTAAAATCCCAAACTTTCCTAAATAAGAGCTCAAATCTACAGCTAGCTTACCTCTTATAGTTAGCCTCTGTTAGCTCACTGTTGTGATGCTAACGGACTTATTCCCATGACACTGAACCATTTCTGTAAAGTAAATATTCAACAGAAGCGTGTCAATTACATGTAAGAAAGTGTCAGGAAAAGTTTGTATGTATTATTTGTGTAATTTTAGGGACTAAACTTACCTGAAAGCAGTAAAAACAACAGTGAGAGACGGAAAGATTCGCTACTTGTCAGCTGAGTTGCCGCCCCGTTTCCATGGTAACTCCCTACACTCCAGTTTAAATGCGCGTCGAATGTTCAACGCGCGCGCCCATCAAACACATTACACAGCGTTTACATAGTACATAAAATTATAAACTTGTCCTGACACTTGATAACACATTAAGTTGATAGTAGGCCTAAATAGAATTAGAATATAGGATCTATATAATATAATATAATATAATATAATATAATATAATATAATATAATATAATAATAGCTTTAAAAATGGTAAACATAATGTAGAAACAAAATGCATTGCTGCACTGCAAAAACACATTGATTAAAAGTTATTTGAGGCATGAATATAATGTAACACACATGCAACATATGTATTTTTAAAATATATTTTCAAAATATATTTCAATATATTTAACAGTGCTTCACATATATGTGAATATATTACCTTTCCGTATGGGTAATCTTACAGTACTTCATCTGTATCTGATTTTGAATGAGCAGAAATCTGTAAGAAATGCATCGATCTGTAGATAAAATAACTGAAAATGTACTGTTATTTTCAATACAAACAAAATTTGCACAGCAGAAAGCAGCCATTATACCTTTTAATGCTGACAATGTTATTAGTTTGGCATTTGGTAGGAAAAAAAGTTTGCACACAATAGCCTAATCCCCTTTGAAACTGTCCTGTAATTTTATTTATTTATTTATTTTTATTTTATTTTTATAGGCTACATTATGAAAATAACATTTCAACTTTAGCCACTGAGTGAAGGCGGAGCGGTGTTTCTGGTAGCCTATCAGTGAGCGCGGAGTGGAGTGATTATTAAATGCTTGGAGCGAGGAGGAAAAATTGTAGGATTGCATGATGGGCTAGTATTAAAAAATAAATAAATAAAATAAAGGTCTTTCCAGCATTAAGGTAATAACATTACTGCTTTTTATTAATCATCTTGTCTCAGTTATAAATTTGACTGGTAAATGATAAAGAATTATATTAAAACTTGTCTTGAACAATTTCTTTGTTATTTGAATATTGATTTTAAGTAGGGAGGCAAAAAAATCGATTTAAATCGTAAAACTGATTTTTTTTTTTAGGCCATCGCCCAGCCCTAATGCAACAGTTTGCATCTTTTTATTTTATTTTATGTATTTATTTATTATTTATTTAATTTTTTTTGAGTTAAGGCACTTCCTCTGAAATTAAGTTATAATAACTAATAAACTTTATTGCGCTGTACAGTAGTCAACATTTGAAGTGGACCAAACCTTTCTTTAAAGTTGTCCTAAAACCTGTTCTGCAAGTTTGATACCCTCATAAGACACTGTGCATATGAAAGAGCAAGAAATTCACACCTTTATCTCGACCCCCACAAGCTATACACAACTACCCCAAAACCCCCAACCCCCTCCAGCTGAACTGAATTCGGTCTGTTTTGGAGCTGTGAGGAACGGTGTGTTGTCATGTTACTGGGTTGAAACATGCCTGCACTCACAGCAGCCCTACTCTTTTTATTCATTATTTTCTCGCAGCCCATATTATTATTATCACTAAACCAAAATAATAACAAATTATCAATTGATAATTAATCAGTATTTTTGCAAAAATCATTGTTATTTGTGAACGTAGGCGTTTGAGGAAGGCTTTAAGACCAAGCGGAATCCTCCGTCAGCTGCTCCAGCTTCACAGCGAGCACGAGCTCTAACTGACCTAGCTTCACCGTCCGCGGTTTGATTTTATAAAATCAGTTTGAGCGAATAAAAGTTACTGATCATGAGCTCAACATTTAGCAAGGCGGGAAAACATTCAGTCTACCTGAAGAGAGAAGTATTTCATTGAGCTAATGCTGTTAAATAGAGATTAAAAACTAGTAAAAAAAAAAAACCTAGTGTAGGCTATTCTTAAACTTGGATCTCATTATACTGAAGTAAAAATCCAAACACCAAAAGCAACCTACACTCTCAGTGTTCTTTCATTGAAAAGTATGCATTTTATTTATTCACAGGCTATATGGTTGAAATAATATGCAAACTTTAAGTGCCATTGTTTAAAAAAAATGCATCATAGAAACGTTTCATAGACCTTCAGTTGTCATTCTTTAAAATTCTATTCCATTTGTAATTTCACTGTATTTTCACCTCCTAAATTACTACCCCAGTTCTATAATGGTAAAATTTATTCAGGCCGATGGCATTTTATATGACATTATTTATTTTTATTTTTAGAATAATTGTATCCTACATAAATGGGTGAATCAAAACAAATATAACTTTTTAACTGCAGGCAGATATAGGCCTATATTATTGTACATTACAAATATTTGGATCATCCCTTATTCTGTCCCTTATTTTATTTAAGAATAAATACTTATTTTCTTCAAGAATAAACATTATGAATAAATAATAAAAGAAAGAACCTCTATTGGCCCTTATTTGTAGGTTGTAGGAGATATGCGAGCGATTAATAGATTTAAAAAAGAAAAAAAAGTGGGTGCTTGGTTTCAGAAAATGAACACAGCTCGTAAAAAATGCTATGATGAAAAACTCTAACTAACTTATTCTTATTCTAACTTAGTCTTGCTAACTTATTAATTCATAGAAATAATTTAAGCAATTAAAACCTTTTTATACTATATTCAACTTGAATTTCAATACTATTAAACTGACTTTAAAATCTTAAGGAGTTTATAAGTTGAAACGGTAAAATATCACAGTGCATGTTAAATAGCCTAAATGAACTTGTGTCTTATATAGTATCAGAAGACCTTGATTGCATGTTAGCATAAAACTAACAATATAATTTGTTTTTTTTCTTTTCTTTTTTTTTTAAATGAACAATTCCTGTATAAAATGTGACAGCAACCTTTATCAAACATTTTGAAATCGTCCACAGCTGAAAAACGCGAGAGGCAGTTTGAGCGCGCGGAGTGAATGTGATGCACAAAGTAATTTTTAGATGCAATGGAAAAATAAAGCTGGATAAAACATACACGAAAACACGCTAAAAAATAAATTAAGTTTGTGAGAGTTGCATTTTATTACATTCAGAAATAATAACGGCATGCAGGCCTAATAATGTTATAGGCTAAAGTATCAACAGGATATTTTTAGTTCCCTTCACTTTACAACAAATCCTTTATATCAAACATTTTGAAATCGTCCACAGCTGAAAAACGCGAGAGGCAGTTTGAGCGCGCGGAGTGAATGTGATGCACAAAGTAATTTTTAGATGCAATGGAAAAATAAAGCTGGATAAAACATACACGAAAACACGCTAAAAAATAAATTAAGTTTGTGAGAGTTGCATTTTATTACATTCAGAAATAATAACGGCGGGCCTAATAATGTTATAGGCTAATGTACCAACAGGATATTTTTAGTTCCCTTCACTTTACAACAAATCCTTTAAATTCAACAAATTTATCAGAACAGAACAAGAACTACAAACATATAATTCTAATGGATAAATATAATTGCAGTATATAATAATATAGGCTTATAAACAATAATAATAATAATAATAATAATAATAATAATAATAATAATAATAATAATAATAAATAATTTAAAGCGATACACAAGGTAAGGTTGTGCTTATCTCTCTCATTCCGGACAAATCCAAACATGTTGCCCATTTGAAGCTAAACTCTTATTCATGAGGTAAAATAGGCTTTGGATTTCACACGTGTTTCAGTATCGACGGAAAAAAAATCATAATGAGCAAAAATATGCCAAAGTGGACCGCTGCTCGGACCGCTGCTTGTGCCGCATGGCTCGGTGAACGACTGCTGTTTCTAATGAATATGTGCGCGCAGGGGCGTAGCACAAGAACCTGGGCCCTATGCATAGGCAGTCCTGATGGGCCCCCATGCCCCCCCCCCTATGAAAATATCCAGGTAAAATAAAATATATTCCAGATTATTTCCAATTATTTTGTGGGATAATTAAATATATATTCTAAATAAACTACAAACATAAAAACATATTAATTTATTTTGTCCTCACATTCTTTATTGTAATTCTGGTCTCACACCTGGCTGAAAGGCTCATTATGCAGCTCATTATGCGGGCCTTTGTCTTCTCAGGTGTGAATCACACAAATATTCATGGTCAATCATGCCTACTCGCATATGCCCTTTTGAAACATAAAGTGTCTTAGAAAATTTAAATCAATCTATTGTTTTATGTGAGCGAGTAAACAAGATGATTTTCACATCATTTTGAAGCAAATGACAGTCTTGTGAACAAATATTCTCTAGGTGTTTTATGACCTTATTTCAGTGACTTCAAAGTTATAGTTTTTCACTAACCACACATAAACTTTGTTTTCTCAAAAACACAATCATGTACATACATGCTGTTCACATATTATTGTAGCCCAGTTTGTACTGATTACAGTGTTGTTAGACTTTAGCCAAGTTTATGTTTATAAGCAACTGAAAAATGCACAAAAGTCAGGGGATATCAAAACTTCTCCAGGCCCCCAAAACCCCTTAGACCCCAGAGGGTTAAGTAAAAGTATTATCTTGCATACTCTAATATACTCAAGGTATTGAGAGTAAAAGTAAAGGTATACAGTATTGTTCTGAAAAAAATAATTTGTTAGGATGGTTTTGCATTAATATTACTGCTGCACTAATGTGTATGTTGCATTTTACTTCTGAATATGTTCAAGGTTATTACATTTAAAATTGCCTACTAACTATACCGTTGGGTAGTTTAATCTACAACAGTGCATCATGTTGTAAAAGACCTTAATTTTATAGTGTTGCTGTCTGTGAGAGAGAGAGAGAGAGAGAGAGAGAGAGAGAGAGAAAACTTAGTACTTCATATTTGTTTGAGAATACTTAATTAATACTTAACGAATACATAACGAATGTACTTCCTTACAGTCCACCTCTGATTATTTTGAAAATGAAAGTATTAACATTTTGTCAGAATATTAACACATTTTTGCTAACTATATCAAAGGCTGCATCTGAAGGACTCGGGCTGGTCAAACATAGCACTGTTCAACTATGACAGTTGCCGCTGAACATTAAGCTGTACAATGGTCTATTGTTTTTTTTGTTGTTTTTTTTTTTCTTTTTTTTTCACAGTGTTGTTTTTGCTAACCTGTCTACATATGATCACCATGGTCAAGACAATAAACTATATAAAATCGCATCTTTGTAAGATATCAGTCAGAATTTGAACTGCTATGTGTGTGTGTGTGTGTGTGTGTGTGTGTGTGTGTGTGTGTGTGTGTGTGTGTATTTTCTAGTTTTTCATATGTATGATTACATTATTCAAGTAAGCTCCAAGACAAAACCTGCATTTAAAGTTGTAATCTGACAAAGGACGCAGCAAACCAGTGTAACTTACCTGGCCACGGTCTTGGCTAAGCCTGAGGTACATCCCCGTTTCCTGCATTATGACGTAAAACATAAAATCAAATGAGCAATTCTGGCTCAACCTATCCTGGCAGGTCCTCTCGCACCGTTGCTATACGACAGAGCACTTATCGGGAACCCCTAGCCGTGGAATTAGGAAATCCTGCAAAGGCGAAGGGTCCTTCATGCACTTCGAAGGGTCTATACTGTAGTTATAGTATAACTATAGTTGCCGCAGTTTATAGTTGTCATTTTCCTTTTGTATGTATTTTTCTATATGTTATCCATGTTTTATTTCTCAATGACATGTAAGCAAACAACCAAATAAAGGATTTCAAGAAAATAAAAAAAGGGTATTCACTTCCTTCCTGTCATATAAGGCTTTCAAATTCCTACCCCTACTTTCCAGTTTTCAAGTGACAGCAGCAGTTTACAAACTTCCATCAATCACACAAAAAGAAGAATGGAAAGATAAAGAGCTAATGCATGGGATTAATTGCTGTAGATTATCTTTTTCGCCCATTTATGACATTATCGCTGCGTCCGAAATCACATACTTCCATACTATATAGTAGGCGAAAAACAGTATGCGAAGCAAGTAGTATGTCCGAATTCTTAGTATTCGAAAAACAGTAGGCGAGATGTACCCGGATGACCTACTACTTCCGCCCGAATTCCGTAGCATGCATACGATGGACACTATACTATCCCATGAGGCCACGGGGGAGGACTCGTCATATTCAAAAAAAAAATAATGGAAAACCACGACGCGGCTGTTTTGAAGTGTAAGTACCTTATAGATAAACATTGTTCATCGTGGTTAAAGTGTAATTGTTTAACATAATCCAAGTAAACGACTGACTTGTTGAAGGTTTACACATTGTAAACTGATGAGACGATTTTGTAAATTGAGTGTAAAAAGATGTTTAATTATCATTATCGATCAGATGCTCTGCCTCAGCCTGCTAAGGCTGCTTTCTTTAAACAGACCGCTCGTTAAGTAATTTAATGAGATAAAGTTACAAAACTTTAAGTAATTAAAACGAGTTAATTTATATTTTACTAGTGTTGATATTTTGATAAAAAATTGTTGGATAACTTACATGGCAAACTGTTGTTAATAAGTGATCATTGATCATAAATCATCACTGATGTTTAAATCCTGTTTTGATGTTACAGGCACTGGTGAACACACCCTTATTCTCATCTACTGATGAAACCTTCTTCACTGGAAACCATAATGCTGCAATCAAAGGGTTTTAGTAAGTATATAAATGAAAATTAAACTTAACTACACACTCTTCACTGGATCTTCATTGATTTATGTTGTTTTTTATTATAATATTAATTTCCAGGTATTTGCAGTAGCTATTTTGTCAGTTGCAAAGTGCTTAATAATGAGTAACTTTGTGTGTTACATTTGTGCACACTGATTTTGTAGAAGTTTCCAGTTGTTTTTTAAACAAGCAACCTCTTAACATCTGAAGAATGTTGTCTTGAGTATGGGTGCCACACTTTAGAGAAATACCCATGCACCAAGTCACATTTAAAATTATTCGCTTTATTTATTTGTTTATTTTCTACATGGATAAGAGCACAAAGCTACAAGGACAACCCAAGTTGATATCTGCGCTCAGTTCAGAAGCCTGCATCTCTGATGGTATGGGGTTGCATATGTGCGTGTGGCATGGGCAGCTTACACATCTGGAAAGGCACCATCAATGCTGAAAGGTATACCAAGTTCTGCTCCCATCCAGACGTTGTCTCTTTCAGGGAAGACCTTGCATTTTCCAACATGACAATGCCAGACCACATACTGCATCAATTACAACATCATGGCTGCGTAGAAGAAGGATCCGGGTACTGAAAGGGCCAGCATGCAGTCCAGATCTTTCAACCATAGAAAACATTTGGCGCATCATAAAGAAGATGTGTGTGTGTGTGTGTGTACGTGTGTGTACAGTATGTATGTCTAAGTTTACTATGTGCAGTCATTCAAGTTTATTAATTGATTCATGTTCCTTTTGTTCCTTCTGTGTATTTTTATTTGTATTCATTTATTACAATAAATTACTTTATATCCTTACATAAAATTAGGCTGTCATTCTGTTCACAGCTGTAGCTGCTGTTATTCTGAGGTAAAAAGAAAAAAAAAACAAGCTAATTTTACATTTAGTAAAGGATTTACAAGCTGTCAATGTAGGCGGTAAGAATAACGAAAAACATCGCTGATGTTCGCTCAGTAGAGTGGGCTCTTTAAATTTTTGCGCTGTTGTGACGACGTATGTCACGTGACAATGTCAACATGGCGGATGTAGTACGTCCAAATTTCATTCATACTACCCACATTCATACTATATAGAACGTACTCTTCTAACGGTCGAGTAGTACGTTCAAATTCAAATGTAGTACCCAGTACGCAGTATGCGATTTCGGACGCACTGCATGTCTTGTAAGAAGTAAAATATTTTTATATTTTATATATAAGGCCCCTTTATCCAGTTGGATGCATTTCAATTTAATTGGTCAAGGACCCTAATTCTTTTTATGACTAGTAGCTTATGATTCCATTATAATGTTGAAATTCAGACAATGTTGAAATTACATTTAAATTATTATATGAAATCACCTACTACAGTCAGCCATTGAATACTAAATGCGTAATTTTCTTTCAGGTATACCTTTTTTATTATATAGAGGTAATATTTTCTTCATTCTATTTATTTGTATTTATTTATTTTCATTTAACCAACACACATCTAAGAATGAAAATACCTGCATATTCAATAATAAGTATACAATAAATAAATAAACAAACAAACAATCATGGGTGTAGCCTACACATAATTATTTTAATAATCATATATTATAAAAATAATATAATTAATTTAATGAATATCATTGACTTTTGTCAGGGTTAATCCATTTGACCTAATCAATATGTGCCTATTCATAAAATATCTGACATTTTACATATTTACATCACACAATATAGCATGCAAATATGTTTATGTAAATGTATAAAACTACTTGTACCTTCACTGCAGTACTCCTTGTAGGTTGCTTGTAGGTTATGAAGCTTATAATATGACAAAACTAACTAAATTTGTATTGTGTAAATTTGAATTATTGACAAGTGTTATTTAACAAAACAGAATATTATGTGGCATTTGACATAGTTCTGAATTAGATTTTTTTTTTTTGAGTTTTATAGACATGTATTTTCAAACTGCATTTTATTTTTTTTCTGAAATCTTAGACTGCAAATATCCAGTTTTTAAAAATACAGCTTCAAGTTTTCAAGATGAAGAGAAAAGTATTTTCTTTATTAGAAATTATCTTTTGCTTTCTCCTTCAGGTGAGTCAGATGGGTGATCACATCATAAAATGGATCCGATGGTGAAACAGAGGTTTCCCGCGACTTGAGCACCTTGTCCATTGGACCTTGGAGTGTCCTACCCAGTTGGAGTTCAGCGGGGGTCATTCCAATACTTTCTTGAATGGAAGAATTTATCAGTGAATCGGAACTCAGGAAAATACTGATAACATTTTTTGTGATTTTACTCTACATATGATACAATCATACATTTAAAGTACGATTTACCCTCTCAGTCATATTTGTCTGTGGGTGGTACGGGGTTGTCAACTTTTGTGCAATGTTCCATTCTGAACACAGCTCCTTGAAATATGACGACACAAACTGAGTTCCACGATCAGACAAAATGAAATCTGCCACACCCCAACGGGTAAGTATTTCCTTTCGCAGAATCAGAGCAATAGTTTCTGCAGCTGCATTTCGCATCGGGAACATTTCAACCCACCTTGTAAAATAGTCTACACAGACTAAAAGATATTCATTGTGGTGTGGGCTGCTGCTTGGGAACGGTCCTATGATGTCTAGTCCTACTATTTCATTTGACCGGGTGGTTGTAATAGGTTGTAGTTTTCCTGCTGGTTTTTTATTGTCATATTTGTAAGTTTGACACTTCTTGCAACATTTCACATAGTGTCTTGGGCCAGAAAACTACACTCTGCAGTCGTTTGTAAGTTTTAAAAATACCTCCATGTCCACTCAGAGGATGGGCATGCCGGAGGGCTGTGGAAATAAGGCTCTTGGGCAAGTACATTCTGTACTGAACTTGTCCTTTATCCAGCTGGGTCTTAAGGTACAGTTTGTCCTCAACAACCACATATTGTTCTGGGGTACCTTGATTATCTTCAGCGATTGTTTTGAAGATCTTTTCAATTTCAAGATCCTTATGTTGTTCTTCCCACAGATCTGCAGCAGTAATAGGTAAATCAACTTCATTCTTCTGGCTGGTGAGCATGTTGCATGCCGGTAAGTTGATCATTCTGGACAGGGCATCTGGGACTGCATTTGGTTTTCTTTCCTGTATTCAATAATAAAATCAAATTTTTGTAACTTCAAGGCCCATCGGACGAGACGGCTTGTGGTTTTGGTAGCGGTCATTACTCATTGAAGGGCAGAATGATCAGTTATTCTATGAACGGTCGATTTTCGATATAGTATTGCCAATTCTCTAGGGGCTATAACTTTTTCCATCCCTTCTTCTCTTTTTAAAGTTAACACAGCCCCTAGGCCTGTGTATCCTGTGAAGGGTTGCTGCAGATTTGGGTGACCAAGTATTGGAATTGAGGTAAGGTATGACTTTAGTTGTTCAAATGCCTGTTGACATTGGTCTGACCAATGAAATGTTTTCCCTTTCCTTTTCAGAGCATCAATGGGTTCTGAAGTCTGTGAAAAGTTTGGGACAAACCAATGGTACCATCCAGCGAGTCCGAGAAATCGTTGTACCTCCTTCAGGATAGTAGGAACAGGGTAAGACCAGATGGCTTCAATTTTACTCAGATCAGCTTTAACTCCTTGAGTGGTCACTACGTGATCTAAAAACTATATTTCTTGGAGGCAGAATTTGCTTTTCTTTTAGTTAATGGTCAACCCTGCTTCTTGTAGTCTATGTAGGACGATTTGCAGATCTTGCAAATGCTGTGGCAAATTTGATGAATAGACAATAATGTCATCAATATAGACAAAACACAGTTTTCCTTTCAGTTCCCTTAATATAGTATCCATTAACCTTTGAAAGGTTGCTGGTGCATTTTTAAGCCCGAATGGCATAACGTTGAATTGAAAAAAACCTGCAGGAGTAATAAAGGCAGTCTTAGCTTGAGTGGTCCATGGCCACTTACCAATAACCACTATTAAGGTTTATTGTGGAAAATATTGTTGCCCCTGCCAGAGATTCAAGAATCTCTGTGATGTTTGGCATGGGGTAAGCATTACTGTCTGTTATGGCATTTAGTTTCCTGTAGTCAACACAGAAACACATACTGGCATCTTTCTTGGGAACAATATCGACTGGAGAGGCCCATCCTGAGCATGATGGTTGTACAATTCCTCTGGCCAGCATTTCTTCTAGCTGTTCCTCTACCAAAGCTTGCTTGACTGGAGATATACGATATGGCTTCTGTTTAATAGGTACTGGCTGGTTAGTATATATGCAATGTTTCAACACATTAGTCCGACCAAGTTGAGAAGTACATACTTGAGTGTTCCTTTCCAACAGTTGCTGTAGTTGACATTTACCATCAAACATTATATGGGCATTGTTCACAATATTCTCAATCAAAGCTTTTACATCTATGGGGTCATGAGGTAACAACAGGTTCATGAACTGAGGCGGAGGTAGTGCACTCAGTAATGACAAACTCTTAAGCTTGTTTACAGGTTTCTTTTGTTGGTTGGTTTCTTTGTTTTGTGTTTGTGGTCTACTTGCAGGAACAGTAGCATTTCCAGGTTGAAACAAATGTTGTTCCCCTGGATTTTACTTGAAAGAATATCATCCATCAATGACGTTGATTTGCATGCCACTAAAAAAAATAAAGTCCAAACCAAAAACTACTGAATAGGCTAGGGCTTTGGAAGAAAGGACAGCAATAGGTAAGGTAAATGAATGATCATGGAGACAAATTCTCTGTTGTATCCATCCAACAGGAACTTCTGATTCTCCATTTGCTAAATAAAATAGCCCCAAACTCCAAGGCTGTAGTTTCTCAGGTGTGGTAAACTGTTTCCACAGATTTTCATGAACCATGGTATAACTTGCTCCTTTTTCCACAATTGCTTTACCTGTCCAATTGCTAATGCGTACAGGCACAATTAACTGTGGCGGGATAATTGGAGGAGGTGGCGAAGGGAAAGATGTTGAAGTTAACTTCTTGGGGTTTATTTTGTTTTTTCCTGTGACTACCACGGTTACAGCATTCCTGGTAGACTGAGTCCCTTGTTTAGTGTGTGGAAATGATCTTTTGTTACCAGGTGACCGATGCAAATTTTCAAACTGGTTTTGACTGGGAGAATAGTGGGGACAGCTTCCGGACTCATGATGTCCTTTGCATCTCCAGCATCGTACCAAACTTGATTTTTCAACAACTCGACATGTTGGTTTTTGTGGCATATAAGAGAATGATTGTCGACTCGCACAAGTTCCATACTGTTGTTGTTCTTAATCTTTCTCTAACTGATGACCCAACTTCACCAGTTCTTCCACTGTATTAACATGGCTGTGCAACTGACTAGCCAGATGAGGTTTGATGTTTTTAAGAATTAACTTGACTATCTCTGTCTTTTAACATTGGTTTCCAGCGCTTGCAGAGGGCTCGATATGTAAAGGCAAAATCTCAGATTGACTCTTTTTCTCCTTGTGTACGGGTTCGGACCCTTTCTGCCAGCTTATCTTCATAATCTTCTGATAGAAAGGCAGAAAGAAAGGTGATTTCAAACTCATTCCAAGTGGTTATGGTAGACCTGGCAACCTCCCACCAGTCTCGTGCCGTGCCGTATAAGACTGTACGAAAAGTCATACTTCATAGTCATTTTACAATAAATCCAAAAGCAAGATGTGAAAAAACCTAGGGAGTGGAAATGGCAACTTAGCTAATGGGTGATCCTCTGCTGCCATCTACTGGATATAATGGTAATTTCATGCCATTTTCATCTTAAGTCTTTGTTTATCACCAGGGGACATTTCTTTCTGTCTACTTCATTAATGAAAGTGAACATTTTAAGTGAATTTTGGCAGGGTTAAAAATAATAATAAAGGCTTTAAATTATTATCAAGTGTTTAAAAAAAAAGTAGGGTTTTATTTTCATTTTTTTTTTTTTTTTTGGGGGGGGGGGGATATTACATGTTTTGTTATTGTATGGTATGTGCATGTTATTGGACAAAAACTGTTTTGAGTCTTTAAATATTGTATTTGGATTGTTCTTCTACAGGTTCTTATCAATACATCCAAGCACAAACACTGCAAGCTAAAGATTGAGATTATTTTATTTTATTTTTTATAGATTATCCGTTTTATACAGTAAAGTTTTCCAAAATAAAATTGTTGTTTTTAAATATTGAGCATGTGGTAGTTTATTGAAGTTGATTGTAAAGCCATTGCTGCCAGTCAGTTGATTGTTTTTAACTTTTATGTATGTACAGTGTTGATATAAATGCAAACTAGGTTCTCACTGATCTATAATAGAGAACATATATAGATCAGTGGTTCTAATTGAACGTACAGTTGTGTATTCACCCATGTTGAATGGTAAGATGGTGAAACATCGCATTATCAACGTTGATTCAATTTGCAAAATCAACACCTATTTCAATGTTAATTCAACATCTACAGAAAGACCATAATTCACCCATACTGAAGGTAAGACAGTGAAACAACATTGCAATTTCAATGGTGAAACAATGTCACCAAATCAATGTTGATCCAATTTGCAAAATCAAAACATAATTCAACATTGATTCAACCATAATACCTGACATTGATTCACTGTTGGATCAATGTTGAAATGCCAGCTGGGTTGGCACTACCTTGGATGATCATCTCAATTTTAATCAGCATATTCTAGGTATCTACAAGTGCTGTCAACAGAGACTTACCATTCTCGTCTGTTCAGCCTTGTCTCCTTCTACTCCTGTACTGAAGTATTATTGAGCCAGTTCTTATGTATGGTGCCATTTGTTTCTTTCATATGCAAGTTAATAAGAACAAACTTTTAAAAATATCTAATTATCTAATTGGCATTCATACTCCTAAATTATCAGACTATCACTTTACAAGTATAACTTGTTTGAAGTATTGGTGCTTCACATAACATTATCCAGAGAAACAAATGTTAATGATAAATCCCCTGTGATGTTTGTACTGGCTACTGTATACAGGCCACCAGGGCACCATACAGAGTTTGCTGATTTTAAATCTGAGTTAGTGCTAGCTGCAGATAAAGTTTTAATTGTTGGTGATTTTAATATCCATGTTGATAATGAAAAAGATTAATTGGGATCAGCATTTATAGACATTCTGAACTCTATTGGGGTTAGACAACATGTCTCAGGACCTACTCATTGTCGAAATCATACTCTAGATTTAATACTGTCACATGGAATTGATGTTGATGGTGTTGAAATTATGCAGCCACGTGATGATATCTCAGATCATTATTTAGTTTTGTGCAAACTTCAGATAGCTAAAATTGTAAATTCTACTTCTTGTTACAAGTATAGTAGAACCATCACTTCTACCACAAAAGACTGCTTTGTAAGTAATCTTCCTGATTTATCCCAATTCCTTAGCATGTCCAAAACCTCAGAACAACTTGATGATGTAACAGAAACTATGGACTTTCTCTTTTCTAGCATTTTAAATACAGTTGCTCCTTTACGCTTAAGGAAGGTTAAATAAAACAGTCTGACACTGTGGTATAATGAGCACACTCGCACCCTAAAGAGAGCAACCCGGAAAATGGAGCACAGCTGGAGGAAAACAAAACTAGAGGTATTTCGTATTGCTTGGAGGGAAAGTAACCTATCCTACAGAAAAGCATTAAAAACTGCTAGATCTGATTACTTTTTGTCTCTTTTAGAAGAAAACAAACATGATCCCAGGTATTTATTCAATACAGTGGCTAAATTAACGAAAAATAAAGCATCAACAAGTGTTGACATTTCCCAACATCACAGCAGTAATGACTTTATGAACTAATTTACTTCTAAAATCGATACTATTAGAGATAAAATTGTAACCATGCAGCCGTCAGCTACAGTATCACATCAGACAATGCACTATAGATCCCCTGAGGAACAGTTCCACTCATTCTCTACTACAGGAGAGGAAGAATTGTATAAACTTGTTAAATCATTTAAACCAACAACATATATGTTAGACCCTATTCCATCTAAGCTCATAAAAGAGGTGCTTCCAAAAGTCATAGATTCTCTTCTGACTATTATTAATTTCTCATTGTTATTAGGATATGTCCCCAAAACCTTCAAACTGGCTGTTATTAAGCCTCTCATCAAAAAAACCACAACTTGACCCCAAAGAACTAGTTAATTATAGACCGATCTCGAATCTCCCTTTTCTGTCCAAGATACTAGAAAAGGTAGTATCCTCACAATTATATTCCTTCTTAGAGAAAAATGCCATCTGTGAGGATTTCCAGTCAGGATTTAGACCGTATCATAGTACTGAGACTGCTCTCCTTAGAGTTTCAAATGACCTGCTCTTATCATCTGATCGTGGTTGTATCTCTCTAATAGTGCTATTGGATCTTAGTGCTGCATTCGACACTATTGACCACATCATTCTTTTGCATAGACTAGAACACTTTGTTGGCATTAATGGAAGTGCATTAGCATGGTTTAAATCGTACTTATATGACCGCCATCAATTCGTAGCAGTGAATGAAGAGGTATCATATCGATCACAAGTGCATTATGGAGTACCTCAAGGCTCAGTACTAGGGCCATTACTCTTCACGCTTTACATGTTACCCTTGGGAAATATCATCAGGAAACATGGTGTTAGCTTTCACTGTTATGCTGATGATACTCAGCTCTATATTTCTTTGCGGCCCGACGAAACATACCAATTTGAAAAACCTAATGGAATGCATAGTCGATATAAAAAACTGAATGACGAGTCATTTCTTACTGCTAAATTCTGAAAAAACAGAGGTGTTAATTATAGAACCTAAAAGCTCTGCATGTAATAACCTAAAACGCAGTCTAGGACTTGATGGCTGCTCTGTCAATTCTTCGTCATCAGTTAGGAACCTAGGTGTGCTATTTGATAGCAACCTTTCCTTAGAAAGCCACGTTTCTAGCATTTGTAAAACTGCATTTTTCCATCTCAAAAATATATCTAAATTACAGCCTATGCTCTCAATGTCAAAAGCAGAAATGTTAATCCATGCATTTATGACCTCAAGGTTAGATTATTGTAATACTTTATTGGGTGGTTGTTCTGCACGCTTAGTAAACAAACTCCAGTTAGTCCAAAATGCAGCTTACTAGAACCAGGAAGTATGATCATATTAGCCCAGTTCTGTCAACACTGCACTGGCTCCCTATCAAACATCGTATAGATTTTAAAATCTTGCTTATTACTTATAAAGCCCTGAATGGTTTAGCACCTCAGTATTTGAACGAGCTCTTGTTACATTATAGTCCTCCATGTCCGCTGCATTCTCAAAACTCTGGCAATTTGATAATACCTACAATATCAAAGTCATCTGGGAGCGGCAGATCCTTTTCCTATTTAGCGCCCAAACTCTGGAATAACCTACCTAACATTGTTCAGGAGGCAGACACACTCTTGCAGTTTAAATCTAGATTAAAGACCCATCTCTATAACCTGGCTTACACATAGCACACTAATACGCTTCTAATATCCAAATCCGTTAAAGGATTTTTAGGCTGCATTAATTAGTTAAACCGGAACCGGGAACTCTTCCCATAACACCCGATGTACTTGCTACATCATTAGAAGAATGGCATCTACGCTAATATTAGTCTGTTTCTCTCTTATTCCGAGGTCACCATAGGCACCAGATCCAGTCTGTATCCAAGTCAGAGGGTCACTGCAGTCACCCGGATCCAGTACGTATCCAGACCAGATGGTGGATCAGCACCTAGAAAGGACCTCTACAGGCCTGAAAGACAGAGGAGACCAGGACAACTAGAGCCCCAGAGACAGATCCCCTGTAAAGATCTTGTCTCAGACGACCACTGGGACAAGACCACAGGAAACAGATGATTCTTCTGCACAATCTGACTTTGCTGCAGCCTGGAATTGAACTGCTGGTTTCGTCTGGTCAGAGTAGAACTGGCCCCCCGACTGAGCCTGGTTTCTCCCAAGGTTTTTTCTCCATTCTGTCACCGATGGAGTTTTGGTTCCTTGCCGCTGTCGCCTCTGGCTTGCATAGTTGGGAACACTTCATTTACAGCGATATCGTTGACTTGATTGCAAATTATTGCACAGATACGATTTAAACTGAACTGAGCTGCATGATGACATCACTGAATTCAATGATGAACTGCCTTTAACTGTCATTTTACATTACTGACACACTGTTTTCCTAATTAATGTTGTTCAGTTGCTTTGATGCAATCTTTTTTGTTTAAAGCGCTATATAAATAAAGGTGACTTGACTTGACTTTAGCTACAATTCAGAAAGCATATGCAATCCTAAATTATCCAGATCACCCACTCCATCAGTATTTCATTCCCCTTCCATCTGGCCGTAGGTGTAGGAAGACTAAGTATAGAAAGAGTTTTGCTCCTACAGCTATATGTGTTTTAAACACATAAGAAATCAACCATTGTCTTAAGCTTATGCATTTGTGATTTGATGTGATATGATGTGACTGTTTTTGATTGTATTGTGATCAGCTGTCTTGGTGTTATATACGCACCCTCTGTGAAAATGAATTTCCTCTCTGAGGACAAATAAACTATCTATCTATCTATCTATCTATCTATCTATCTATCTATCTATCTAAAAACAAGCCATAATATTTTATGTAATGTTGTAAATGCAAATGCATATACTTATAAGAAGATATTTTACTGGAAAACAAAGTATATTTGTCTTGTTTACGTGGAAAAAATGTAAATATTTACTTGAGAAGCAAACATGGACTTCAATATCAACTTAATTAAAATTGTAAATTTTCATCTTTAAGGGTTTTTTGTTACCTTCAGGTTAGTGTGGAGGGCAGACTCCGGTGGATAGACTATGAAGTGCCGTAATGTGAAACCGAAGCCCTGAGAGTTCTTCTGCAGCACCACTGTGCGAGGACCCTTCCAGGCCACGCCCTTGCCTAACGCACAGTGAGTGTTCTGACTAGATGACAATCCTCCATCTTTGTGCCATTTAGCCTGTCACAAACCAAAATAACATGATAAGAAATGTAATAGAAATATCTACAAAACAACTTCAGTATTTGAATATGTAGATGACACATATTTAACAAGATGCATTAAGAGTTGGGGGGTGAAAACTTTTGAAAACGATGAAGATGGCCAAATTTTTCTTATTTTGTTGAAATATATATATATATTTTTCCATTTAGTTCTGCCCTTCGTAAGCAACAGAAAATTCTTGTATGTTTCCCAGAACACAAATTAAGTACAATTTACCTTGATTTTCAAATTCCAAAAGGTCTTAATGCATCTTGTTTCCTTCTGGAGCATCAGTGAATGTTTGAACCTTTTTTAATAGTTGTGTTTGAGTGCCTCAATTGTCCTCAGAGTGAAAAGATGTATCTCAAAATCATACAGTCACTGCTGGAAAGGGTTCAAATATGCAAAGATGCTGGAAAACTAAAGAATCTGCAGGACCTTAAAGATTTTTCTGAAGAACAGTTCTCAGTTTAACTGTTCAGAACAAACAAGGGACTCATGCACAACCATCACAAAACAGAAAGACAGTCGTGGATCATCCAGGTAACCACACACAGTATTAAGAACCAAGGGTTCCCAAACTTTTGAATGGGGTTCTTTTAATAATTTCAGCAATTTTTTTGTCTTGTGGACTAAATGTAAACATATTTTATGTACAGTATCTTACTCAGGACAGTACTAAATAAAAAATAACATGCATTTAGTATGATCTCTCTTATTTTTTGAAAATGATTCACATGTAGCGTATGAGCAGTTCATTCATTCATTGGTTCTGAATTAATGAATCATGGCTCGTTGAATCTAAAACAATGCACATTCCTTGGCTAAAACCCAAAGCTTTTAGCCCCTGAACTCATGCAGGTAAATCAAACTCTCTGCAAGCTGAATGGCCGGCCTGGTGCCAGCATGGCTGGGTTTAAATTCCTGACCAGATCGTAAAACTTTATTACCCCAAACTGGGAGAAACAGAAAAAGCCCAGCTTGCTAGGAATTCTTGTAAGGAAAAAGGAAAGTAAATATATTCTAAATGTATTGACTGTATTCCCTTTTTGTGCTTAGATGTCTTCCATATCAAATTGGAGTATCTACAATTTTATTGTGTTAATCAAACTTTAAATGTGTGTAATTCTGCATATGAATGTAACTTTGTTTCTCCTACCTTTACCTGTCATTTTTGGTATCTGTTTAACCGTCTTGCCTTGACCGAACCACTCATACATAGGAAATTACAGTAAAATGTATTATTCTGGAATTACCATCTTGCTGGAATATAATTGCTGAATTCTGACAACACCATAACTCACTCGAGTGGGTGTCTCCCCAGAGACAAAGGAACTTTTTCCCGCTTCAGATCGTGGACGTTCATTGGTTGTTCGCGCAAACAGAGGCGTGAACCCAGTCGCTCCATAAGAGACTGACACAGAACTTTCTCGTTGCACTTTTTGTTTCGGCACTTCGTCGAGAGAACGTCTGTCGCGATGGCTCCTTAGGGATCTTTCATCTCCGTTTTTCTTTGCTTTTCTTTACTAAGTTTTATTCTTATATTATTCGCCTCTCCCCTACACGAGGGAGACGAACTCTGAATTATTTCTTTGGTAACTCCACGTTCGTTGAACCTTTGAAACTTCGCGCGAGTCTGCTCGCCCCGGAAGACACGAGAGAAAACGCCCAGCTCTAAAAGCACGACGCACGCAGCTCTTAGCAGGCACAAAGATACCCACATGCAAGTATTATTTCCTATAGAGATTTAAACGCTGCTTAAGGTTGTCTATTCCCTTTTCAAGGTGATCTGATTCCTTGTTGTCTTTCAAAAAGGTTACTGTATGTGATTTTGCCATACTGCGCGATCATTCTGCATGATTCTGCCTATCTCTCTCTCACCTTCTCTCGCTCACCTTTTCACTCTCTCTCTCTCTCTCTCTCTCTCTCTCTCTCTCTCATTTTGTTATTCGTTTTGTATTGTCTTTGTTTTTACTGTTTGTATTGTTATACGCATATTTACTCTGTGTGAATCGTAGTTTGATGTATTATTTAGTTCAATTATTAAAAGCCAATATATTCATGATTGCTTCTGTCTAAAATGCTCACATTACGAAGTCAATGAAATGTTTGATCTTAGCTACAAAGCTTATTTGTTACTTTCCAGTAACCTAAATTTTATAAGGACGGGGAGAATGGTTTCATGGCCAGAAACTATTTTTCCTGGAATTATAAGAAGTGATAACTTTATTGAAGTTGATAAGTTAATCTTATGGCCGTTTGCTGGACAAACCACTGTTTGATTTGCATTAATTCCCAGTAAAAGATATCACGTTAATTGATATGAAGAATGGAATATTGACATATTAATGAGTAAATTACAGTGCCTTGTAATGAGTTATTGATATATACAATTGACCTATTTTTCATCTTCAATAATTTTAATGTAACTGTTACGCGAGATATATATATTAATCATATTCCTGATTAATTATTAAAATTCCCTATATATCATTTGAGCTAACGTTAACGTACCCAGTGCGGCTACACACATTTTCACAGATTCTGCAAGGGGTGCCCAAACTTTCAAGCCCCACTGTAGCTAATATTACCCACAACATATTGTGCATTGGACGAGGATTCAATTAGAACTACAAACATGAATAAGAAGTGTTAAAAAATGACAAACATGGTGGAAATGTGTAACGTTAGGAGTGTGACTTGAGTTGAGGATCCAAATGCAGGCTTTGTTCGTAAATGTGGTCAGACAGGTAGGGTCTAGTACCAACAAACAATAATATCCCAGGCAAAGACAACGAGTAATCCATAAACAAGCCGTGGTCAGGGTAGGCAACAAAACAAACGTAAGTACCAGATAAACAGTCCAAGATCCAAAAACACAAAGGCAAGGCAAAGGAAAACAAGGACATGAACACATGTAGTACACACACAAACATGGACAAGAACACGGAAACTAAAAAACGGAACAGGCTTACAATCAAACAATATTCAGCAATGTGAGTGTGTGTGTGTGTGCATCTTAAATAGTAATCCTGATATGAAACAGGTATTGACTGATGATTAGTTCCCTGCAGAGGGTATCTGGGAAATGGAGTCCAGGGTGAGTGGTAATGGTTAGGGATGGAGTGTCCTCAGAGTTCATGGGCACTCCATCTGGTGATCATAACAGAGCACCCCCCCCCCACAACACACACACACACACTTCCAGAAGCTCCTCAACAGGATCAGACATGAGTCCAGAAGGGAGGTGAAGGGATGGAGGGCCAGGTTCACGTGGAAGTGGGGGAACTGAGGCAGAACCCGCGGAGCAGGGTACCAGGGCAGAGCCAACAGAGCAGGAAGCCAGGGTGGAGCAGACCAAGACAGAGCTGAAGATCACTAGGACGGAGCAGAAGACAACCACAGCAGAGCAGATGGGTACGATGAACCCCACAGCAGCCACTTCAGTGCAGCTTATGGTGCAGGAGACCACCAAGATGGCTAAGGCTGGGCTGGAACAAAGAGCACAGAGAGGTTAACAATGACCTCTGTGGCCGTGAGAAGACAATCAGAGGGTTCACAGCCAGCCTCCTTAGCCACAGCTGGACCAGCAGAGAGTTCATAAACAGCCTCCTTGGCCGTGACAGGACAAACAGAGTTCAGAAACGGCCTCCTTAGCTGTAACAGGACAGTCAGAGAGTCCATAAACAGCCTCCTCAGCCATGACTAGACAGGCAGAAAGTTCATTAACAGCCTCCTCAGCCGTAATGGGACAGTCAGAGAGTTTATAAATGGCTTCCTTGGCCGTGGCTGGACAGTTAGAGAGTTCAGAATCAACATCCATGGTCAGTACAGGACAAAGCCAGAGTTCAGGACTGGTCTTCTTGGCCGTGACGGGAAAGTCACAGAATTCACAGATAACCTCCCTGGCTGTGAAAAGCCAGGCAGAGAGTTCAATAGTGGGTACCCACACCTTGAGGGGAGCTGAAATGGACACTGCCACCACCTCTGGAGGTTCTGGGACTTAAACAAGCTTTATAGCGGATTCAAGGAGTGGAGCGGGCTCGAAAGTGGAGTCAGAGACTTGGAGCAGACTCAGGGACTGGAGCGAGATCAGGAGCGGACTGAGGGACTGGAGCAGGCACATGAGCGGACTCAAGGACAGGAGCAAGTTTGTGAATGGACTTCGATTGTGACGTTCACATAGACTGGGAACACCAGACTGGCATCTGTGATGGCTGAAGATGATCCATGATGACTGGAGGCTCTGGAGTGGTGGCCCTAACATAATGAGGTTCAGGTGTGGTAGCCATCTTGGCTGGGGACTCAATCGTGGTGGTCCTGAAGTGAACAAGCTCTTGAGTGGTGGCCATGTTGTGATGCAGCCCTGGCTTGGCAGGCTTGATGGGACGAGGCTCTGGAATGGCGGCCATTTTTGTGGAAAGTCTCTGGGCTGACGGCCATTTTGGGAAGAGGTTCAGGTGTGCAAACCATAGAACAAGCAGGTGCAGAAAACACAAAAAACCCTGATAGCCTATGCTCCATGGCCACTGGAGCTTGCCGATGTTGGTCCCTCCCAAAATCACCTGGGGCATTACAGTTCTCCGCTTCTCCCACAGTGAAGGGGGAACCACAAAACAGTAGAGCATAATCCAGAAACTGAAATAGCGAACCTCGAGAACCATTATACACTGAACAAAATTATAAATGCAACACTTTTGTTTTTGCTGCCATTTTTCATGAGCTGAACTCAAAGATCTAAGACCTTTTTTATGTACACAAAAGGCCTATTTCTCTCAAATATTGTTCGCAAATCTGTCTAAATCTGTGAAGATGCTGGATGTGGAAGTTCTGGGCTGGTGTGGTTACACGTGGTCTGCAGTTGTGAGGCCAGTTGGATGTACTGCCAAATTCTCTGAAATGCTTTTGGAGATGGCTTATGGTAGAGAAATGAACATTAAATTCACGGGCAACAGCTCTGGTGGACATTCCTGCAGTCAGTCAATTGCACGCTCCCTCAAAACTTGCGACATCTGTGGCATTGTGCTGTGTGATAAAACTGCACATTTTAGAGTGGCCTTTTATTGTGGTCAGCCTAAGGCACACCTGTGCAATAATCTTGGCGTCTAATCAGCATCTTGATATGCCACACCTGTGAGGTGGATGGATTACCTCGGCAAAGGAGAAGTGCTCACTAACACAGATTTAGACAGATTTGTGAACAATATTTGAGAGAAATAGGCCTTTTGTGTACATAGAAAAAGTCTTAGATCTTTGAGCTCAGCTCATGAAAAATGGGGGCAAAAACAAAAGTGTTGCGTTTATAATTTTGTTCAGTGTAGATTAATTCAGTTCTTAACAGTTTATTTAGCCCATGACAAAAGAAATATATGTGTGCAAAGTCCAGGAAGTCAGAGTGATAAGCAACATCTAGAGAGTCCTGGATATGGTCTTCGAGGCACCTATTACCTTGACAAAAAAAGGCAAATCTTATTGCTGGTTCCATGAATGGTCTGGGTCGTTAAATAAAGCCACTGGGTCAGGGTTTGAAGCTCAGTATTCTGTAACGTTGGAGACCTGGAATCTGAGTTGAGGATCCATATGCAGGTTTTATTGAGTCCAATACCAGCAAACAATAAAATCCCTGGCAAAGACAAAGAGTAATCCATAAACAGGCAATGGTTAGGGCAGGCAGCAAAATAATTGTAAAAACCAGATAAACAGTCCAAGATCCAAAAACAAGTAGTCAAGACAAAGGTAAACAAGGAAACACGGGCAGGAACATGGAAACCATTCAAACCTCCTACATCCCCCCTCTCCCCCACACTTGCAATACAGATAAGCGAGGATGTGGTGCGCCAGGTCTTCCGGAATCAGAAAAGGAAAAAAGTACCAGGCCCAGATTGTGTTACACCAGCCTGTCTGAAATCCTGTGCTGACCAGCTGGCCCTCATCTTCACACAGGTCTTCAACAGATCACTGGAGCTGTGTGAAGTCCCTTCATGCTTCAAACGCTCCACCATCATCCCCATCCCAAAGAAATTCAAAATTACAGGACTAAATGACTATAGGCCTGTGGCTCTAACGTCTGTGGTCATGAAGTCATTTGAAAAACTGGTGCTGACCAACCTGAAGGACATCACTGGACCCTTGTTGGATCCTCTTCAGTTTGCCTACAGAGCAAACAGGTCTGTGGACGATGCAGTAAACACTGGACTGCATTATGTTCTGCAACACCTAGACAGACCGGGGACTTATGTGAGGATCCTGTTTGTGGACTTCAGCTTGGCCTTTAACACTATCATTCCAAACTTCCTCCTGCCCAAACTAACTCAGCTCTCTGTGCCCACCTCCATCTGTCAGTAGATCAACAGCTTCCTGACAGACAGGCAGCAGCTAGTGCGGCTGGGAAAATACACATCCAGCACCCATACAATCAGCACCGGAGCTCCCCAGGGCTGCGTTCTCTCCCCACTGCTCTTCTCCCGGTACACTAACAATTGCACGTCTAAGGACACCTCTGTCAAGCTCCTGAAGTTTGCAGACGACACCACACTCATCTGCCTCATTCAGGATGGTGACGAGTCAGCTTACAGACAGGAGGTTAAAGAGCTGGCTGTCTGGTGCATTTTTAACAACCTGGAGCTTAACAAGCTCAAAACAGTGGAGATGATCGTGGACTTCAGAAGAAACCCCCCTGCACTCCCCCCACTCACCATCATGGACAGCACTGTGACTGCAGTGGAGTCATTCAGGTTCCTGGGCACCACTATCTCTCAGGACCTGAAGTGGGACATTCACATTGACTCCATGGTGAAAAAGGCTCAGCAGAGGTTGTACTTCCTTCGCCAGATGCGGAAGTTTAACCTGCCACAGGAGCTGCTGAAACAGTTCTACTCCACCATCATCGAATCCATCCTCTGCACTTCAGTAACTGTCTGGTACAGCTCAGCTTCTAAATCTGACCTCAGAAGACTACAGAGGGTAGTCTGGACTGCTGCAGCACAGCACACTCCCTCTTTAAACTGTTGCCATCTGGTTGACACTACAGAGCACTGAGCACCAGAACGACCAGACACAGGAACAGTTTCTT